>NC_134265.1:363419091-363589091 GCF_031893055.1 Leptodactylus fuscus | reverse complement strand
AATATTGCAACAGAATTTTCAGTTTTCTGCTGTAAACTAAGCCAACTAAGAGGAGGTCACAGTGTTGTCATATTTTTGTCGCTTTACTTTCCACAAAAATAGCAATAAATGAAGTTATCAAAATGTTATTCATATCAAATATTGGTAGCAATAAAAAGTAGAATTTGTCATGCAAATGAAGAGCCCTGACGTATCACAAACAATAAAACAGTTATAGGTGTCAGAATACGGAGACACCAGGAAAATCCTTCATTTTCAAAAGTAACGTTTTAATTTCATAAGCAGAAAAAACTATTAAAACCGATATAAATCTGATAGCACCGTAATCGTAATGACCCACCGGACAAAGTTGTCATGTCATTATTAGCGATGAGCGAGTAGTACTCAATAGAGTAGGTATTCGATGGAATAATACGGTATTCGAAATACTCGTACTTGATCGAGTACCACTCGCTATTCGAATGGAAAAGTTTGATGCAGAACCAGCATTGATTGGCCGAATGCTATACAGTTGGCCAATCAACGCTGGTTCTTCTCCTACCTTTAGAAGTCTTCTCCGTGCAGCGTCCCCGCGGCGTTTTCCGGCTCTGAATTCACTCTGCCAGGCATCGGGCCTGGGCAGAGCCGACTGCGCATGTCCGCTTGTAGTGCCCCGATGCCTGGCAGAGTGAATGAAGAGCCGGAAGACGGCGCGGGGAAGATGCACGGAGAAGACTTCTCGGAGGATCCAGCCCGACCCTCACTCGTGGACTTGGTAAGTATAATTTGATCGAACGTTGCCTACCCCTGAAACGAGCATTTTCCCCCATAGACTATAATAGGGTTCAATATTCGATTCAAGTAGTAGAATATTGAGGGGCTACTCGAAACGAATCTCGAACCTTGAACATTTTACTGTTCACTCATCTCTAGTCATTAATAATGCAGAGGGAACGTCCTAATAACAAAATGCAAAAAAATTATGATAGAATTGTGTGTTATTTCACATGGACCTTCCAAAAATGCAAATAAAAGCTAATCAAAACATTGTATGCACCACAAAATGGTGACACATGAAACTACAACTCATCACACAAAGAATAAGCCCTCACATAGTTAATAGAAAAATACAAAAGGTCTGACCTTTGAAAAAAAATTGCAATTTGCTGAGTAATAATGTACAATACAGAAGATATAATCTACCAGATCTCGGCTTTATGTTGGCATTAGAGATGAGCGAGTATTTAAATGTCCGAGGCTCGATATTCGTTTTGAGTAGCCCCTCAATATTTGACTACTCGAATCGAAAATCGAATCCTATTATAGTCTATGGGGGGAAAATGCTTGTTTCAGGGGTAGGCAATGTTCGATCAAATTGAATTTACCAAGTCAATGAGTGGGGGTCGGGCTGGATTCTCCGAGAAGTCTTCTCTGTGCAGTGTTCCCGCGGCGTCTTCCGGCTCTGAATTCACTCTACCAGGCATCGGGCCTGGGCAGAGCTGACTGCGCATGCCTGCACTACAAGAAAATGGCCGCTTACAGTCAAAGTGGCCATTTCCTTGTAGAGCGGGCATGCGCAGTCGGCTCTGCCCAGGCCCGATGCCTGACAGAGTGAATTCAGAGCTGGAAGACGCCGTGGGGACGCTGCACGGAGAAGACTTCTAAAGGTAAGAGAAGAACCAGCGTTGATTGGCCGACTGTATAGCATTCTGCCAATCAACGCTGGTTCTGCATCGAATCTTTCCATTTGAATAGCGAGTGGTATTCGATCGAGTACGAGTATTTCGAGTACCTTAGTATTCGATCAAATTCCTACTCGATCGAATACCACTCGCTCATCTCTAGTTGGCATCAAACTTTAATCACCATTTAATATTTTACAATCATTATACGGCTCACAAGTCAGACAGCAATTCTCAACATTTTCAAGAACATTCCCAAAACCCATTTTTCAAGGGACCATTTCAGTTCTGGAGGAGTTTTGAAAGGTCTCTGTATTAGAAACCCCCATAAATTATCCTCATTATCTAACCTGAACCCTTTAAATAAGTCAAAACAGTTCATACAAAGTATCTTAACCCTATAAGTGTCTAACAGGAATTAAGACAAAATGGAGGGGAAGTTTACATGTCTCATTTTCTCTTACTAATATTTCTATTTAGTCTCATCACAGGCTGGAAAGACCATGTATCTCTCTTCCCTAAAGAATATCCAATTCATTATAAAATATAACTTTTATTTGTTTATTTAAAAAAAAAAAGTATACTATAAAAAATGCCATAGGCATATATGGTGACAAATAGAGATGAGCGAACACCAGAGTGTCCGAGGTTCGAAATCCGATTCGAACAGCCGCACACTGTTCAGCTGTTTGAATGGATTTCGAACCCCATTATAGTCTATGAGGGGAAATGCTCGTTTCAGGGGTAGGCAACATTCGATAAAATCATACTTACCAAGTCCACGAGTGAAGGTCGGGCTGGATTCTGCTTGAAGTCTTCTCCTGGTGCAGCTCCCCCGCATCCTCTTCCGGGTGGAATTCACTCTGCCTAGGCATCCGGCCTACGCAGAGCCGGCTGCGCATGTGCGTGCGGCTCTGCCCAGGCAGAGTGAATTCCACCCGGAAGAAGACGTGGGGACGCTGCGCGGAGAAGACTTCGGAAAGGTAAGAGAAGAACCAGTGTTGATTGAACACTACTCGCTCATCTCTAGTGACAAACCACCGCTGCTTTGCGGTCAGTGTACTTGGAGACAGTTACCTAACCGGCAAGTATCTCCATAGGGATACAAACTGGACTCTGTCCCTTCCAACAAGTCCTATCTCCCTGAACCAGAAATTGGAGTGTTGCTGTTGCTTGGCTAATTCTAATGCAAACAGAGGCTAAGATAGACAAGGCAGCTCCTCCTCCCAGGTCCTTCGAGGCTACTGACCTACTGTCACACCAACAAAGGAATTCTGGAAGTGGAATCTGTCACTAGCTCTCTGATAATAGCCTTATAAGCCACAGCAAACACATTCCTTTCTAAAAAAAATCCCTACGCGTTTCATCAGTCCTTGAATCATCAGGGGCTAGAAAAATAGTGTAGTGGCACAAAGCCGCTTAGTAATGGGAGAAAGACGGTGATGTATTCTGACCGCCATCAGGTCCGCATATGATATCAGCGGCGACGCACCCGGCCGAATGCCACCTATATAAGCATCACAAAGTCTCTCCCCTCCAACCTAATGGGCCAATCCCCTTCTCTCACTGAGGCACTCGTGGGATAGAGCCGCCCCCACCAGCTGGCTGCTCAATTTAATCTCGCCAGCCGCTCGCCTCTATGTTGTTAACCCTTCATAGGATACTACTCATAGCAGGTAAGTATTACACAATATATATATATATATATATATATATATATATATATATATATATGTATAGGCCTTTTTACGATCTAAACTGCTGATAATCATTCAGATCGGTGCCATAAGGGGAACAGGCACTAGATCCACAATTGACACCCGGTTCATCATATATAATCTAACAGACGTTACTGCATTCCCATTGATATTTCTCCCGGCTGCAGTAATGCACCATGTGAATAGGCACCTATCATTATGTATCCCAGACAGTTTCCATAGAGCCCTAGAAGGGGACCGGATATTTAATACCTATACCCCACAGCCTAAAGAGGGGAATGTACCCAAATAGACCAACGGTTAGGGGTAAACATATGCATTGTGGTGCAACTTATCCTTAGAGGATGATCGGTCACCCTGCTTATAACCTAAGCAGGAACTGCTAAATAGCAGCGATATCAACAATACAGTGAACACCACGCATATGTCCATCTACAGAGCGTGCCTCCACCATCCATCATCAAGGTTTCTTTAGGGTGCATTCACACTGAGTAAACGCTAGCTTATTTTGTAGAGTAAAATTACACTTGTAAATTTTGCTATCCCATTGACTTCAATGATATTTTTTTACAAGTGTAAAAATACGCCTGTAAAAAATACGCCTGTAAAAAATACGCCTGTAAAAATACGCCTGTAAAATGTCATTGAAGTCAATGGGATAGCAAAATTTACAAGTGTAATTTTACTCTACAAAATAAGCTAGCGTTTACTCAGTGTGAATGCACCCTTATTACGGAATTTGACCCTCATTCTAAGTTTTATCAATCGAGTATGTGCTAGATACATCCCAAGTGCAAGTTTATAATAGATAAATATATAAACATATATAAATCTTCACCAGTCTCAAAGGAAAACTACTACTATGGATCATAGATAAATTGTCAATTCAGGCTATGTATAATGTATTGGAACTGATATTCATTCTATAAAGCAGGAAAAGTCCAGATGTTCATTTAAACCTAACGGACTCATAGTTTCCAATCTATATACCCACTGTGTTTCCTTACATAATAGCCGATTATCCAGATCACCCCCTCTCACTGAAGGTCTGACCACCTCCACCACTTGAAATTTCAGGCCATCCGTGGACCCAGAGTGATGGGTGCAAAAATGTCTGGCCACGGGAGTATCTCTGCCATTCACAATATCGCATACATGATCCCTAACTCTCCTCCTGAGCTGTCTTTTCGTCTTGCCTAGAGATGAGCGAGTAGTACTCGATCGAGTAGGTGTTTGATCGAATACTACGGTATTCGAATTCCTCGTACTCGATCGAATACTACTAGCTGTTCGAAGTTAAGATTCGATGCAGAACCAGCGTTGATTGGCAGAATGCTATACATTCCCAATCAACGCTGGTTCTTCTCCTACCTTTAGAAGTCTTCTTCCTGCGCAGCGTCCCCGCGTCCTCTTCCGGCTCTGAATTCACTCTGCCTAGGCATCCGGCCTGGGCAAAGCCGACTGCGCATGTCCGCTTGTAGTGCGGGCATGCGCAGTCGGCTCTGCCCAGGCCTGATGCCTAGCAGAGTGAATTCAAGGCCGGCAGAGGACGTGGGGACGCTGCGCAGGGAGAAGAATCCAGCCCGACCCTCACTCATGGACTTGGTAAGTAGAATTTGATCGAATGTTGCCTACCCCTGAAACGAGCATTTCCCCCCATAGACTATAATGGGGTTCGAAACCCGTTTGAACAGTCGAACAGTGTGCAGCTATTCGAATCGGATTTTGAACCTTGGACATTTTAGTATTCGCTCATCTGTAGTCTTGCCCACATAATTTAAGGGGCAAGGACAGCTCAGAAGGTAGATCACACCCATTGTAAGACAATTTGGGAAGATAGATACATGGTCTTTCCAGCCTGTGATGAGTTTATAATTGAGTATCTGGCATATCTTGGTATGGACAGTGAGTCAATATTTCTATTTAGACCTGAAATTTACATATTCAGAAGGGATTAAAGGAGAAAGTGAATTACACAATTTGTTTTGTAAGTTCTCCCGACTCCCATATTACCCAAAATGTGAATGTAACTGATGTATGGGCACGCAGCGAGACGCAGAAGGGAAGGAGTGCTGTGATCGGTTTCAGGCACCATGTCTCATTTCCAGAACCCCTGAGATGCCAAAACATTGGAAACTTCTAGTAAGCCACCACATTTTGTAAACTAGACCCATCAAGGAATTTATTTGGATTATAGCGAATACATTGACCTTACAGGTCTTTAACAGAATTAGGCCATGAAAATGGAAAATTACATTCTTATTTATAAAATGTAGCTTTAACCCAATATATATATATATATATATATATATATATATATATATATATATATATTTTACAAGGGGTTAAAGGAGAAATTTCCCCACAAATTGTTGAGCAATTTCTCCCGACTATAAAAATGCCACACATGTGGATGAAAATTTCTGTAGGGAAGGAGTGTTACTGAGGTTGTCAGAGGTCAGATTTTGCAGGAATTGCTTTCAGGTGCCATGTTGCATATGCAGAGCTCCTGAGCTACAAGTACAGTGGAAAGCACATAACAAATGACCACATTTTGTAAACTACACCCCTCAAGGAATTTATTGAGGGGTATTGTCTGCAATTTGAGCTCACAGCTGGTTTAAGATTTTATTAACATTGGGCAATGAAATTGAAACATTATTTTTTTTTTTTTCAATAAAATGTCGCTTTGGTCCGAATATTTTCATTTTTCTGGGGTTAAAAGACAAAATGTATCCAACAATTTGTTACACAATTTCTCCTGACTACAGAAATGCCCCACATATGCAGGAAAACTGGTGTATAGGCGCACGGCAGGGCACAGAAGGCAGGGAGCACCATTATGCTTTTAGATGGCAGAATCATTTTCAGGTGCCATGACACATTTACCCCTAAGGTGCTAATACAGTGGAGAGTACCAAGACGTGACTTTATTTTGGACCTCAACCCCCAAATGTTAATAGTGATCATTTTTACCCCAGAGATGTTTCCTAAAAAGAAATACGCAGCAAATGGTGCAAAATGAAAATTGCTACTTTCCCAGATAGGTCCTGCCCAAAACATAGACCCCTTATCATAGAAACTACTCCCCTCAATGAGTGTATGAAGGGGCATAGCAAGTATTTTTTACCCCTCGAGTATTGCATTATTTAAATTTTTAGGAATAATTGTGCAATGAAAAGTTAAAGATGCAATTTTTCCAGAGATACACCATGTTAGTACCCGATATGTTGTGCCCAGACAATGTCAGCAGAGACACACACTCCAAAAACTGTTATATGGGTTATCCTTGGTACACCAGCTTGTGGAGTGATTGTCTCTGATACAAGCTGGGCACAACATACTTTGTTTAGGGCTTTAAACTAGAAGAAGAGGGGATGGGAAGAAAAAAGAAAGACAAGAACATGCAGCTAAAAGACATACTAAACAAGGTTACTAGATGTGGTAAAGAGGACCCAAGACAGGATACTCAGAAGGAAATTACGAAAAAGGATGCAGCAGAGCACAATCTGAAATGTTTTTACACAAATGCACAAAGTATGGGAAACAAACAAGGAGAACTAGAGCTGATGATACACAAGGAAAACTATGACGTCATCGGCATCACAGAAACCTGGTGGAACGACATGCATGATTGGAACATACAGATGGAAGGATACAACTTATTCAAAAAGAATAGAACTAATAAAAGAGGGGGTGGAGTTGCATTGTATGTTAAAAAAGAACACATCTCCACAGAAATTACAGTTTTACAGAATGATAATCTACTGGAAA
The DNA here is from genome assembly GCF_031893055.1 of Leptodactylus fuscus. Taxonomy (NCBI): domain Eukaryota; kingdom Metazoa; phylum Chordata; class Amphibia; order Anura; family Leptodactylidae; genus Leptodactylus; species Leptodactylus fuscus. Next base: position 363,581,938 of record NC_134265.1, on the reverse strand, counting down.
TTATTTGGGTAGTAATTCAAGGGAAAAACAATGATAAGGACATCATACTAGGCGTTTATTACAGACCACCAGGACAGACAGAAGACATGGATGAGATTTTTTCACAGCAAATGACCACGCTCTCAAAGAAACATGAAATAGTGATCATGGGAGACTTCAATTACCCTGACATTCATTGGGAAACCCATAGAGCCAAAAGTAAAGGCTCCATCAAATTTTTATCCTCTCTAGCAGACAACTTCATTGCCCAGCTAGTAGAAGAAAACACGAGAGGAACATCCATTTTGGACCTAGTCCTAACCAACAAAGAGCACATGGTTGAGGGACTACGGGTAGCAGGGACACTGGGATTCAGCGATCATGCTATACTTGAGTTTGGGGTTGCAAGAAGAAGAAGAAGACCTGAGAAGGCACAGACTTCAAGGCTCGACTTTAGCAGGGCAGACTTCAAGAGCCTGAAGGCAAGGGTTAGCAGAATTCCATGGTGCAAAATTCTTAAGCACAAAAATGCACATGAAGGGTGGGAAATCTTCCGTAGGGAAATCATTAAAGCACAGGAACTAACAATACCTAGAAGGAAGAAAAATGTGAAGCACCTAAAAATATCAGGATGGATGACCAAAAAATTACATAACCTGCTAAAAAGGAAAAAGGAAACATACAAAAAGTGGAAGATGGGAACTATACCTAAGGAAGCGTACACAGCAGTCTGCAGACTCTGCAAGACAAGCATCAAAGGAGCTAAGGCTGAACACGAATTGAAGCTTGCAAAAGAGGCAAAGAGTAAGGTAAAAGGATTTTGGGGATATGTTAAAAGCAAAAGAAAAGTGAAAGATACCATTGGAGTCCTGAAGAATGACAAAGGAGAAACAGTTAACATGGTGGAACAGCAGGTGGAGCTACTAAATTCATATTTTGTATCCGTCTTCTCCCAAGAAACTAATGGAAATATCGACATTAATGGTGATGGAGATGAGGGGAAGGAGGACTCCAAGCTGACTATAAGCAAAGGTCTGGTAAGAGAGCACTTAGCCAAGTTACAGGAAACCAAGTCCCCAGGACCAGATGATTTACACCCTAGAGTCCTGAAAGAGATAGCAGAGGAAATAACAGAACCCCTTGCTATAATCTTCGGTAAGTCATGGGAAACAGGAGTGGTCCCTTTAGATTGGAAAAGGGCAAATGTTGTCCCCATCTACAAAAAGGGGAAAAGGGACGATCCAGGAAATTACAGGCCGGTAAGTCTGACCTCGATAGCAGGAAAAATCTTTGAGCAAATTGTCAAGGAACATTTACTTCGGTACCTGGATGGGAAGGCATTAATTAACCAGAGCCAGCACGGCTTTAGGACCAATAAATCTTGTCAGACTAACCTGATTTCCTTCTACAACAAAATCACTGAATGGTTGGACCAAGGGAATGCCGTGGACATAGTATATCTTGACTTCAGTAAGGCATTTGATAAAGTATCACATAACCTTCTTATTGAAAAAATGATTAAGTATGGCTTTGACAAAAAATCAGTTCGGTGGATTCACAACTGGCTTAATGATCGGGCACAACGAGTAATACTAAATGGCTACACATCCAACTGGAAGAAAGTCAAAAGCGGGATGCCGCAGGGCTCTGTTCTGGGCCCAGTACTTTTTAATATCTTTATAAATGATCTGGACGATGGAATTATTGGGGAACTCATAAAATTTGCAGATGATACGAAGATAGGAGGAATAGCCAACACTAGAGAGGAGAGAGAGTGTATTCAAAAGGACTTAGACACACTGGAACAATGGGCTGAGGCCAACAAAATGGTATTTAACAGGGACAAATGCAAAGTTCTACATCTGGGTAACAGAAATGTAAAAAACATATATAGTATGGGAGGAATAGAACTAAGTGATAGCATAGGGGAAAAGGACTTGGGCATAATAGTAGATTACAAATTCAACATGAGCCAACAGTGCGGTGCTGCTGCAAAAAAGGCGAATAAAATTCTGGGATGTATTAAGACAAGCATTGAATCTAGATCAAGAGAGGTCATTATTCCGCTGTCCTCTTCCCTGGTCAGACCACACCTGGAATACTGTGTACAGTTCTGGGCGCCTCAATTCAAGAAAGACATCGATATATTGGAGCAAGTCCAGAGAAGAGCAACCAAAATGGTGGAAGGTCTGCAAACCATGTCCTATGAGGAGCGGCTAAAATAACTGGGATTGTTTAGTTTGCAGAAGAGAAGGCTGAGGGGAGATTTAATAGCAGTCTACAAATATCTGAAAGGTAGTCACAGTGCAGAGGGATCTCCCCTATTCTCATTAGCACAAGGAAGTACGAGAAGCAATGGGATGAAACTAAAGGGAAAGAGATACAGATTAGACATTAGGAAAAACTTTCTGACAGTGAGGGGAGTGAGAGAGTGGAATAGGCTGCCACGGGAGGTGGTGGGCGCTCCATCAATGGAAATCTTCAAGCGGAATCTGGATAAACATATAGCTGGGATGATTTAGGAAAACCTGCACTTGCAGGGGGTTGGACCCGATGACCCTTGAGGTCCCTTCCAACTCTACCATAAGAAAAAAAAAAAAAAAAATACTGGTCACTGATGTCATTTTCAATTTCTACATCTCATGATGAATTCATTTCTGGAAAACAAATTAATGTAACATTGGGGGGGGGGGGGCTAAAATGTTCCGACAGAAGAAAGGGTAATCCGGCACACCGTGGAACTTGCTTGAAGTTAAAAAATCATGTTTTATTTATGGAGACTTACTCCGATAAAAGATGGTTAGGATATACATAGAACTCCGAGTGCAGATACGGGTGGAATGGACAGCCTACGCGTTTTGAGGAAACATCCTCTTAATCATGGCTAAGTCTGCTGTCTTGTAACCCCAACTATATACTAATTAAAAACAAGATTAAGAACAAGGGCCCCTCCTGTCTGCACTCGGATGGAAGTTTAATTAAATCCACATTATTCTTCAGCTGATGTATTAACATAACGATAGGACCAGGGGTGAACCTAGGGTTTGTGCCGCCTGAGGCGGACGTCAGAAAGCTGAGTGGAGGGGGCGGGGCTGAGCGGAGGGGGCAGGGCGGAGCAGAGCCAGCGTCTTTAGCAGGCAGGCTGCCTGTCCTGGACTGGATTAGGTCAGCAAAAATGCCGCCCTCCCCCGGGGCCCCGGCCTAGCGCCGCCTGAAGCAGTCACTTCAGGTCGCCTCATGGGAGGTGCGGCGCTGGATAGGACAGAACAATATAAGGGAAGACAGGAATACACTCACATATTAATAAAAGTGCAAACTGTGATCTTCTGAATAAATGCTTCATATATCAAACAGAGTCTCATCTTCGCATGTTAATTCGATACACGCAAATTCATTCACAGATTTCCGTTTGCAACAATAAAATGTTAAGAGAAACAGAAAGATCTGGGAACTATGAACAATATGGCGGACATTATTATATTCAGAAATCTGATTCAAACAAATCTGTTATGGATCAAATTTAGATAGATTAATAGAGAGCATTATTGTTCCAGAAGTGAATATATAGGCTGTGCAGAGTACACTGGCAACACCAAACCCCACACTATTCTCCTAGTAATCCCTATGACACGAGCGTAGGGGGCAGTCTAGGGGTTCAGTACTGGGGTATATTTTCTTGTAATCTCTACTTTTGGGGGCCCCCTGATATTCGCTCGCACAGCTTATACATTTCTTTCTTTCTGCAGTCAGTTTTGTCCTAGAGATTTGGTGATCTGGGGGGGGGGGGGTTGCCTTTACATTGTACAAGCTGTATATTTTATATTTCTCTCGGCTCGGTTTTTGCTGGGTGAGATGCACTTTTTAATGACACCATTTCTGGGTGGGATCCAAAAAACCCCATCACATCTCACATTGCTGTAAAACATTTTTTGCCATTCACCATACAGCAGAAGTAACATGTTCTCTTTATTCTCTGGCTCGTTATGATTACGGCAAAACCTAATTAATGATGTTTTTTATGCGTTACTAATTTTGCTGCATAAAATTACATTTAAGGAATAAAATCCTTTATTTTTGCATTGTCATCTGCTGGAAGGCATAACATCCTTATTATTCTATTCACAGAGCCTGAATGCTACATTGTCTATGTATATTGTATATTCATTCAGTCCTCACATATTACCGGCAGTGTAATGTGTGACGTCACATGTAGTGCGATCATCTGCAGGACGGTCAGCACTAAGGATTGTGACCCCGCAGTGCAACAACACTAAAGTCACTATTACCCCCCCCCCCCCATATGTATCACTGCAGCAGCATCTAGAGGGGTATAGGGGCAAAAGCTTTATAATAGAATATAATACAGAGATATTCTGCCTAGCACAGTGTATAATAGTGGTGTGGGGGAGGGGCATTATGTTACCACATGGCACATTACACACCATCATTTATTACTATTATTACAGTCATTCCTTTCTTCTCCCCAGCAGATCAGTTTTTCTGTTCATTTCAGATCTAAATAAAATAATAGAACATTTTGGGAAAAACACACAAGCTAAAAGTCCAGCACTGGAAGCCATTACTGCAAATATCTCCACGGCCACCATGTATTTCCCTCTGGTGCTCAGATAAGCCGGGATCATGGCCTTCCAGACACTACAGAACAGCAGAATGCTGAAGGTGATGTACTTGGCCTCATTAAAACTGTCCGGTAATGTCCTCACCATGAAAGCCAGAAGAAAGCTGACAGCGGCCAGGAGCCCCATATAACCCAACATGGAGTAGAACCAGAGATCTGAGCCCTCATTACACTGAATGATGATCTTCTCAGGATAAGACTGAGTGTCCAGGTCCTGGAATGGGGGAGAAATAGACAACCACAGAACACAGATGACAACCTGGAAGGAGGAACACAACAACACTATGGTATAGGGCAGCTTCACACTCAGCCATTGTCTCCAGGGGCTTCCAGGCTTGGTGGACTTAAAAGCAACACAGACCATAACAGTCTTGGCCAGAAGTGAAGAGACGGCGACTGAGAAGAAGACTCCAAAACTGGTTTCACATAATCTACAAGTGACATCACTGGGACGACCAAGAAACAAGAAGACAGAGAGGAAGCTGAGGATGATGGAGACCAGGAGGAGATAACTCAGGTTCCGGTTATTAGCTCTAACAATAGGAGTGTCCCGGTAGGAAATAAATATTCTAAATATGGAGACAGTCACAAGACATCCAAAGAGCGAGACGGAGGAAGATACAGAAGCAATGGTGTCATTATAAGAGATGAATTCCATTACTTTGGGCAGACATCGGTCTCTCTTCTCATTCGGCCATTCGTCACTTTGGCACTTACTGCAGCTGTCGGCATCTGTAGGAAGATTTCTTAACATATTAGATATTATAATGGACCTATCTGCAGGGACGGATTGGGAACTCAAAGTGGCCCTGGAAGAAATCTAAAAGTGACCCCAAGTTATAGGTGGGGTAAAACCTGCAGATGTCAGGGTCAGCATATCTGAGTATGCAAAGGGTTGGTTTGGATAAAACACATTCCCCATAAACCACACGACTACTATTGTAAGTCTATCAGAGCCCATAACCATCTGGCTGTGTTCCTGCACTCACGTACTGGAGCCTTGTACTGGGACCATAAAACTTTGCTGGAGTTATGTTACATCTTCGTGTCTGGTCAATGCTGTACAGAAGTACAGCATTCGGCCAATCAACACTGGGTCTGCCGGAGGCTCGTCTGTGAGGAGGCGGAGTCTAAATCGGACCAGAATGGAGACTGCTGTAGACCGATCTTAGACTCCGCCTCCTCCAGCAGAACCAGCGTTGATTGGCCAAATGCTGTACTCTGTATGGCATTCGGCCAATCAACGCTGGTCAATGCATTCCTATGGCGAGATGAAGCAGAGCTAGCCGTGCTACACCCAACCATCCCCCCATCTACTCCTTCTGTCACACACATCTCTGGTGTAACAGAGCTCAGCACACACTCACATCACTACACTCTGTTGTAGATATGTAGCAGAGCTGAGTGTGTGCTGAGCTCTGCTACACATGAGATGTGTGTGACAGGAGGAGTAGATGGAGGGATGGTTGGGAGTAGTGCAGAAATACCAGAGATATAGCAGAGCTGGCCGATGTTAGCAGTCTGATGCAGCAGGACTGATTGTGTTAGTCTGCTGCATCAGACTGCTATATCTGCCAGCTCTGCTACATCGGGCCGTGCGTTCAGCTGAACTCCAGAGTAGTTGAGCTGAGTGTGCAGTATCGGATTAACCCCCTCCCCCCACCATTATCCACTTAACTGCAGCTCCTAGCTCCTCTTCTTGGTCCGGTGTGGTCCTCTGTCCAGTCTTCAGAGCGCCCTGCCCCCCTGTCCCCCGACTAGTATCATATAGAAGGCGTGGCTTAGGAGAGTGTGGGCAGGAACTGGGAGGGGAGACGTGAATGATGCCCCGCCTACTAAGCCCTGCTTACTCCCTGCATCTCTACAATACTAGTCTATGGAGGCAGGGCGCTCTGAAGAGGACAGAGGACCCCACCTCCCTAGACTAGTATTGTAGAGATGCAGGGAGTAGGCGGGGCTTAGTGCGGCTGGAGAGTGTGGGCGGGGAGACGTCAGAAAACTCTGAAAACAAGTGGACAGAGGATAGGACCAAGAAGAGCTGGGAGCTGCAGCTATGCAGGTAATTGGACAACGGTGTGGGGGGTTAATCACTACACAGCATGGGGTCCGACAATTGTTGGACTACATACTGTATAGTGAATACTAAAATTTCTTCACTTTGGACCACTGAATCAATGTATGACCTCCACATGCTGCTGCTGCCTCTCCACTCTGCCACTTGGTCACTACTGTATATGGTCTCCTTATGCTGCTGCCATGTCTCCACTGTACCACTGGATCACTGTATGGCATCATAATGCTGCTGCAACCTCTACAGTTTGCCACTGGGTAACTGTATGGCCTTATAAGGCTGCAGCCATCACTACACTCTGTCACCAGGTGACTGTATTTCCTCCTCAACTGCTGCAGTCTACCCACTCTGCCACTGGGTAATTTATGGCCTCTTCACGCTGCTGCAACCTACAATCTCTGCCACTGGGTTACTATATTGCCTCCTTACACTATTGCAATCTTCACACTCTGGCATTGGATCAATATATGACCTCTTCATGCTGCTGTCACCTTTACAATCTACCACTAGGTAACTGTATGGCCTCATAAGGCTGCTGTAACCTTTACACTCTGCCACTGGGTCACTGTATGGCCTTTTCACTCTGCTGCAATCTAAACACTCTGCCACTAGGTCACTCTATGACAGGGGACCATACAGTGACCAAGTGGCAGTGTGAGGAGATGGCAGCAGCAATGTGAAGGTGTGGGGAGGCCACTGAGTAGAAAAGTGATATAATGTGTTATTAGCAGCCATAGTTAGCCATACAGTGACCCAATGACAGAGTGCGATGAGGCAGCATGGATCATTTAATCTACTGCATCAGGCATTAGTGGGTGGAATTTCTGGCTGATCCATGCCTGATTCATCTTCACAAAGGTCAGTCTCTCCAAATTTTGGTTGGACAGGCAAGTTTTTGTTAGGTAACTATGGCCCCCACCGCATTAAATATCTGCTCTGATGCCACACTACTGACCGGTAGGACAGCTTTTCCAGGGAAAACTCAGTCAGCTGTGACCACAAATCCACTTTGGCTGCCCATGTGTCCAATGAATCTTCCACATCGGGTTCAGCCACCTGCTTTTTCAAGTTCTGCTGTGTCTAGCTGCTGATGTGCTTCTTCACTATGTAGGTGAAGAAAGTTACTCATCAGCAACTTTAGGCTCAGGTTACTGCTGATGGAGCTGATGTTGCTCCTGCCCACCCCCCTCCAACAGCTTCCTTGCCAGTGCAAGTTGAGTGCTCAGGGCTCCCTCGATTGTATATGCGAGAGGATGGACGATGGTGCAGATAGTCAGTAGCCAACTTGCTCCTGGGCAATGCCAGTTAAGGGTTGTGTCTAATGAACCTACTTCTCTTGTCTGGGAGTAGTTGATGAGACTGAAGATGAAGTGGATGACTGATTGAACCAGTCTATAACTGATGAGTTGCTTATCAAGACACAATTACGACCTAACACTGGATGCTCAGGCCTCTGTAAGTGACCCCTGCTGCCATGACACCTTACTCTGCTGTGAACTGTGTCTGGCCAAAAACATTGAGGCCGGTGGCCCTCCCCTGTGCATAGCCTGTCGGCATGCTGAGAAATGGCCTGTAAATTTATACTGGGAACAAAATGGTGAAATTGTCCCTAATTTGTTTCTCCACTGATATACACTATTAAATAAATGTTAAAACAGATAGGTGCAGAGATAACTGGATAAGTATTCCATTCGCTTTGACACATTAGTACTAAAGGCCTATAATGTGATGCTTTGAATGAACAGTGAGTAATCCCCAGATAATAATCTAATTGAAAAAGGCTTGAGGACAGATAACTGCAGATTTTAGTGGGTGATAATTCCCTGTTTTTTGCTGTACTGCACTGCAAAAGGCTTGTTGTGTTCCACCTTGAACACACAGGTATAAGTAATGAGCAGCAGCATAGCGGCATAGTGGCATAGCAGCATAGTATAACTAGCTGTGCATAGTGGGAATGTCCTCTTGTATGGTGGGAATAATAAATAGAGATGAGCGAACACTAAAATGTTCGAGGTTCGAAATTCGATTCGAACAGCCGCTCAATGTTCGTGTGTTCGAACGGGTTTCGAACCCCATTATAGTCTATGGGGAACAGATACTCGTTAAGGGGGAAACCCAAATCCGTGTCTGGAGGGTCACCAAGTCCACTATGACACCCCAGGAAATGATGCCAACACCTCTGGAATGACACTGGGACAGCAGGGGAAGCATGTCTGGGGGCATCTAACACACCAAAGACCCTCTATTACCCCAACATCACAGCCTAACAACTAAACACTTTACACACTCAATACCACCTCTCTGACAGTAGGAAAACACCTTGAAACATGTGTATTTGGCACTTGCAGTGAGGAGAGCCTGTCACCAGCAGTGAATTTGGCCCTTGTAGTAAGTTGAGGTTGGCACCAACATTTGTTTTGAAAATCAGGGTGGATTGAGCCTCTAACCAGCAGAATTTGGGCAAATTCATGGTGGAGGGAGCCTCTAAAAACCCCAGTTTGGACCAATTCATGGTGGAGGGAGCCTCTAAAACCCCCAGTTTGGACCAATTCATGGTGGAGGGAGCCTCTAAAAACCCCAGTTTGGACCAATTCATGATGGAGGGAGCCTCTAAACAGCCCAGTTTGGGCAAATTCATGGTGGAGGGAGCCTCTAAAAAACCCCAGTTTGGACCAATTCATGGTGGAGAGAGCCTCTAAAAACCCCAGTTTGGACCAATTCATGGTGGAGGGAGCCTCTAAACAGCCCAGTTTGGGCAAATTCATGGTGGAGGGAGCCTCTAAACAGCCCAGTTTGGGCAAATTCATGGTGGAGGGAGCCTCTAAAAACCCCAGTTTGGACCAATTCATGGTGGAGGGAGCCTCTAAAAACCCCAGTTTGGACCAATTCATGGTGGAGGGAGCCTCTAAAAACCCCAGTTTGGACCAATTCATGATGGAGGGAGCCTCTAAACAGCCCAGTTTGGGCATATTCATGGTGGAGGGAGCCTCTAAAAACCCCAGTTTGGACCAATTCATGGTGGAGGGAGCCTCTAAAAACCCCAGTTTGGACCAATTCATGGTGGAGGGAGCCTCTAAAAACCCAGTTTGGACCAATTCATGATGGAGGGAGCCTCTAAACAGCCCAGTTTGGGCAAATTCATGGTGGAGGGAGCCTCTAAAAACCCCCAGTTTGGACCAATTCATGGTGGAGGGAGCCTCTAAAAACCCCAGTTTGGACCAATTCATGGTGGAGGGATCCTCTAAACAGCTCAGTTTGGGCAAATTCATGGTGGAGGGAGCCTATAAACAGCCCAGTTTGGACCAATTCATGGTGGAGGGAGCCTCTAAAAACCCCAGTTTGGACCAATTCATGGTGGAGGGAGCCTCTAAACAGCCCAGTTTGGACCAATTCATGGTGGAGGGAGCCTCTAACCAGCAGAGTTGGTGGAAATCAGGGTGGAGGGAGCCTCTAACCAGCAGAGTTGGGGGAAATCAGGGTGGAGGGAGCCTCTAACCAGCAGAGTTGGGGGAAATCAGGGTGGAGGGAGCCTAGTATTAGCAGAATTGTGCAACGCTTATGGTGGATGAGTATGAGGATGCGGAGGAATTGGAGAGGTTGAGTACAGACATGGAGTTTCATGTTGGGGTGCTTTACACAGGTGGGCACAAAAATGAAGGCTCTATCCAGTGGTGGTTCATTTTTATCAAAGTGAGCCGGTCGGCACTCTCAGCTGACAGACGGGTGCGCTTGTCAGTGATGATGCCACCGGCTGCACTGAACACCTTCTCAGATAGGACGCTGGCGGCAGGACAGGACAGCACCTCCAAGGCATATAGGACAAGTTCAAGCCACAGGTCCAACTTCGACACCCAATACGTGTAGGGCGCAGAGGGGTCGGAGAGGACAGGGCTGTGGTCGGAAAGGTATTCCCGCAACATGCGCCTATACTTCTCACGCCTGGTGACACTAGGACCCTCCGTGGCGGCACTTTGGCGAGGGGGTGCCATCAAGGTGTCCCAGACCTTAGACAGTGTGCCCCTCGTTTGTGTGGACCGGTGAGAACTTGGTTGCCTACTGGAGGAACTGCCCTCCCTGCCGCCAACGTCACATGCTGGAAACATCTCCATCATATTCTGCACCAATTGCCTGTGGCAAGCATTGATGCGATTGGCCCTCCCCTCTACCGGAATAAAAGACTAGATGTTGTTTTTATACTGGGGGTCAAGGATAGCAAAGATCCAGTACTGGTTGTCCTCCATGATTTTGACAATACGCTTGTCGGTTGTAAAGCACCCCAACATGAACTCAGCCATGTCTGCCACAGTGTTAGTTGGCATGACTCCTCTGGCCCCACCAGAAAGTTCAATCTCCATTTCCTCCTCATCCTCCATGTCTACCCATCCGCGCTGCAACAATGGGACGATTCGAAGTTGCCCGGAAGCCTCCTGTATCACCATCACATCATCGGACAACTCTTCTTCCTCCTCCTCCTCCTCCTCCTCCTCCTCCTCCATTAAACGCAGTGAAGCGGACAGATGTGTGGACCTACTCTCCAGCTGTGACGGATCGGATGCTATCCCTAACTCCTCTGTGTGATCTGAGTTATCCCTGATGTCAATCAGGGATTCTCTCAGAACACACAAGAGCGGGATTGTAAGGCTCACCATCGCATCCTCAGAGCTCACCCTCCTTGTGGACTCCTCAAAGACCCGTAGGATGTCACAAAGGTCTCTCATCCATGGCCACTCATGGATGTGAAACTGAGGCAGCTGACTTTGTGACACCCTAGGGTTTTGTAGCTGGTATTCCATCAAAGGTCTCTGCTGCTCAACCACTCTATTCAACATCTGAAACGTTGAGTTCCAGCGTGTGGGGACGTCGCACAAAAGCCGGTGTTGTGGCACATGCAGGCATTGCTGGAGAGATTTTAAGCTAGCAGCGGCTACTGTCGACTTGCGAAAGTGGGCGCACATGCGCCGCACTTTCACCAGTAGCTCTGGAACATTGGGGTAGCTCTTTAGGAAACGTTGCACCACTAGGTTGAAGACGTGGGCCAGGCATGGAACATGTTGGAGTCCGGCAAGCTCCAGAGCTGCTACCAGGTTCCGGCCGTTATCACAAACGACCATGCCTGGGCCCAGGTGCAGCGGCTCAAACCATATTGCCGTCTCATCGAGGAGGGCATCCCTCACCTCGGAGGCAGTGTGCTGTCTGTCCCCCAAGCTGATCAGCTTCAGCACAGCCTGCTGACGTCTACCAACGCCAGTGCTGCAACGTTTCCAACTCGTAGCTGGGGTCAATCTAACAGCGGAGGAGGAGGCGGTGGCGGAGGAGGAGGCGGTGGCGGAGGAGGAGGCGGTAGAGGAGGAGGGGGGTGTTCTTCTCAAGTCCCTGCCAGGAATGTTAGGCGGGGAGACGAGGTACACCGGGCCAGTTTGGGAAGCAGTCCCAGCCTCAACTACATTCACCCAGTGTGCCGTCAGTGAAATGTAGCGTCCCTGTCCGCATGCACTTGTCCACGCGTCGGTGGTCAAGTGGACCTTTGTGCAAAGCGCGGAACTAAGGGCCCGCCTGATGTTGAGTGACACGTGCTGGTGCAAGGTGGGGACGGCACACCGGGAGAAGTAGTGACGGCTAGGGACGGCATAGCGAGGTGCCGCAGTTGCCATCAGGTCCAGAAAGGCGGGAGTTTCAACAAGCCGGAACGCCAACATCTCCTGGGCCAGCAGTTTAGCGATGTTGACGTTCAAGGCTTGCGCGTGTGGGTGGTTAGCAGTGTATTTCTGCCGCCGCTCCAATGTCTGAGAGATGGTGGGTTGTTGTAAAGAAGCGCCTGATGGTGCCTTTGATGGTGCAGGAGAAGGAGATAAGACAGGAACAGGGGAGGATGAGGGAGAAGTCAACAAAGTGGCGGAGACAGATGAAGTGGTGTCCTGGCTCGTCCTCTGGAGTGCATCGCCAGCACAGTCAGCAGTGGCAGTGGCAGAGGCAGAGGCAGTGGCAGAGGCAGTGGCAGAGGCAGTGGCAGTGGCGTGAACGGCAGGCGGCCTTTGTCCTGCCGTTGCTGCCTGCCACTGATTCCAGTGCTTGGATTCCAAATGACGGCGCATTGAAGTGGTGGACAGGTTGCTCTTCTCAGAGCCCCTAATCAATTTTGAGAGGCAAATTGTGCAGACAACACTATATCTGTCCTCGGCGCATTCCTTGAAAAAACTCCACACCTTCGAGAAACGTGCCCTCGAGGTGGGAGTTTTTCGGGGCTGGGTACGAACTGGAACATCTTGGGAGATTCCGGGTGTGGCCTGGCTTCGCCTAAGCTGCTGACCTCTGCCTCTGCCTCTAGCTACCCTTTTTGGTGCTGCACATGCCTCAACATCCACACTACTTTCCCCGCTTGACATCCCCCCTGTCCAGGTCGGGTCAGTGTCCTCATCATCCACCACTTCCTCTTCCAACTCCTGTCTCATCTCCTCCTCCCGCACAATGCGCTGGTCAACTGGATGCCCTGACGGCAACTGCGTCACATCATCGTCGATGAGGGTGGGTTGCTGGTCATCCACCACCAAATCGAACGGAGATGGAGGAGACTCTAGTGTTTGAGCATCTGGACACAGATGCTCCTCTGTTAGGTTCGTGGAATCGTGACGTGGAGAGGCAGGTTGAGGGACAATGAAAGGAGCGGAGAACAGCTCTGGGGAGCAGGGGCAGTTGGGGTTATTGTTCTGTGAAGCTTGGGAATTTTGGGAGGAAGGAGGACAAGACTGTTGGGTGACTGTTGGCTGCTGGACAATGTGCTGTAAGTGTTCTCTGACAGCCATTGCAAGACCTGTTCCTGGTTCTCGGGCCTACTAAGGTTTGTACCCTGCAGTTTAGTTAATGTGGCAAGCAACCCTGGCACTGTGGAGTGGCGCAATGCTTGCTGCCCCACAGGAGTAGGCACGGGACGCCCTGTGGCTTCACTGCTACCTTGCTCCCCAGAACCATTCCCCCGACCTCGCCCACGGCCTCGTCCACGTCCCTTTCCGGGAGCCTTGCGCATTTTGAATTACCAGTTAGAAATTGGCACTATATACCAGTAGCAAAAATTGTGGGTGCACGTAACCCCAATATATTCTTTGAATTCCCAGTCAGACAATGGCACTATATACCAGTAGCAAGAAATGAGGGTATTTATAACCCCAATATATTCTTTGAATTCCCAGTCAATCAATGGCACTATATACCAGTAGCAAAAATTGTGGGTGCACGTTACCCCAATATATTCTTTGAATTACCAGTCAGAAACTGGCACTATATGGCAGTAGCAAGAAATGAGGGTATTTGTAACCCCAATATATTCTTTGAATTCCCAGTCAGACAATGGCACTATATACCAGTAGCAAGAAATGAGGGTATTTATAACCCCAATATATTCTTTGAATTCCCAGTCAGACAATGGCACTATATACCAGTAGCAAAAATTGTGGGTGCACGTAACCCCAATATATTCTTTGAATTCCCAGTCAGACAATGGCACTATATACCAGTAGCAAGAAATGAGGGTATTTATAACCCCAATATATTCTTTGAATTCCCAGTCAGACAATGGCACTATATACCAGTAGCAAGAAATGAGGGTATTTGTAACCCCAATATATTCTTTGAATTCCCAGTCAGACAATGGCACTATATACCAGTAGCAAAAATTGTGGGTGCACGTAACCCCAATATATTCTTTGAATTCCCAGTGAGACAATGGCACTATATACCAGTAGCAAAAATAGTGGGTGTATATAGCCCCAATTCTATTGCTAGGGGACTTGCAGGGTATTTCTGAGGTGAAGGTGGGGGGGCACACCGTTGGAACGGGGATTTGGGGTGTATATATGGGGTATACGGGAATACACTGTCAGTGTGTTCCATTCAGGATCCTGGGAAAGCTGGTTTGCGGCGATTGAGCCCGTCAGTGCCACGTTACACTGACAAGCTTCTCCCTGGAATTGAAGTTATATGTAAGCCCAATATATTCTTTGAATTCCCAGTGAGACAATGGCACTATATACCAGTAGCAAAAATAGTGGGTGTATATAGCCCCAATTCTATTGCTAGGGGACTTGCAGGGTATTTCTGGGGTGAAGGTGGGGGGGCACACCGTTGGAACGGGTATCGGGGGTATATATCGGGTATACGGGAATACACTGTCAGTGTATTCCATTCAGGATCCTGGGAAAGCTGGGTTGCGGCGATTGAGCCCGTCAGTGCCACGTTACACTGACAAGCTTCTCCCTGGAATTTAGCTCTTACAAGAGCTGTTGTGGTTGTCTTCTCCTTCCTATCCTAGCCTGTCCCTGCCTACCCAGAATCTAAGCCCTAGCTAACTGGACGGAAACCTCCGTCTCCGGTGAATTGCAAGCTCAGAATGACGCGAAGCCTGGCGGCGCTGTTCTTTTAAATTAGAGGTCACATGTTTTCGGCAGCCAATGGGTTTTGCCTACTTTTTTCAACGTCACCGGTGTCGTAGTTCCTGTCCCACCTACCCTGCGCTGTTATTGGAGCAAAAAAGGCGCCAGGGAAGGTGGGAGGGGAATCGAGTAATGGCGCACTTTACCACGCGGTGTTCGATTCGATTCGAACATGCCGAACAGCCTAATATCCGATCGAACATGAGTTCGATAGAACACTGTTCGCTCATCTCTAATAATAAATATCATCTTATAAAGTCACCCCTTGCTGTAGGGGAATGTTTGGTGTAAATCCTGGATCCTATTTTGTGTGTAAAAGATTTTAGGATTTATGTATAATCCTACAAATTTGTCCCCTGTGTGTATGTTTATGAGAGGGAACAATGAACAGTAGATTGTAGCCTCAGTGATGTCAAGGGTTAATATAAGTGATGACAAATTTTTTATACAAGGCTGTGGAATATTCTTTATAACACAAGAACGGCTGAGACTGGTTATTTCTTCTACAAGTCTCTATAGTAAGGACAGTTCAGAGCACAATCCTCGGAGAGCAGATCCAGAATGATGTGCGGTGAGAGCAGAGAATGTAACATCTATCCCATCATACTGTATAAAAGGAGGGGAGATGAGAGCAGTCACCATATAGCATGTCCTGATCCTGGGGGCCGTGCTGTCTGTGTCACTGCTGGGCTCACTGCTTACATCTATTATATATTACTGAGAATTGAATATATGTCATCTTATCATCATCATCATCATTGTCCTGTTCCCACAAGGAGATGTACAGTTTCCTTATTCTGTTACTTCTTTCACAGCTTCCTCTTACACAACTATTTTGTGACCTGAAGTTAAGGAACATTGAAGATAGTATACAGAAATATTACTGGGATGGGGATCTCATAATTGGCGGATTGCTGACATTATATCAATCTACAAAAGATCTAAAAATCCCAGAGATAAATGTGCCAGCTCTATGGTGTTCAGAGTAAGTCCTACTTATGTATGTATGGTCCATAAGAGAAGTTCTCCATATGGTACAGGCTATGCATAATATTACCTGTAATACATGATGTTTATGGGGTCCAGGGTTATCGACTTTCTGTAAGTTCCATCATACACACGTGGACAAAATTGTCGGTACCCTCGTTTAATGAAGGAAAACCCCACAATGGTCACAGAAATAACTTGAATCTGACAAAAGTAATAAAAAATAAAAATTCTATGAAAATTAACAAATGAAAGTCAGACATTGCTTTTTGCTTCAACAGAATTTTTTTTTTTTTTTTTAAATAAACCTCATGACACGGCCTGGACAGAAATGTCGGTTCCCGTAACTTAGTATTTTGTTGCACAACCTTTTGAGGCAATCGCTGCGATCAGACGATTCCTGTAACTGTCAATGAGACTTCTGCGCCTCTCAGCAGGGATTTTGGCTACTCCTCATGAGCAAACTGCTCCAATTGTCTCGAGTTTGAAGGGCCTTTTCCAGATGTCATGTTTTAGCTCCTTCCAAAGATGCTCAATAGGGTTTAGGTCGGGGATCCTAGAAGGCCACTTCAGAATAGTCCAATGTTCTCCTCTTAGCCATTTTTGGGTGTTTTTAGTTGTGTGTTTTGGGTCATTATCCTGTTGCAGGACCCATGACCTGTGACTGAGACCAAGCTTTCTGACTCTGGGCTGTACATCTCTCTCTAGATTCCCTTGATAGTCTTGAGATTTCATTGTACCCTGCACAGATTCAAGACACCGTGTGAAAGATGCAGCAAAGCAGCCCCAGAACATAACAGAGCTCCTCCATGTGTCACAGCAGGGACAGTGTTATTTTCAAGATAAGCTTCATTTTTCCATCTGTGAACATAGAGCTGATATGCCTTGCTAGAAAGTTAGATTTTTGTCTCATTTATCCATAGGGCATTCTCTTAGAAGCTTTGTGGCTTGTCAGTATAGAGTTTGGTTGTTATTACTTTTGTCAGATTCAAGTAATTGTGACCATTGTGGGTTTTTCTTTCATTAAAGGGGCTCTATCATTTGAATAACGTGTTTTTGATATTCATATGCCTGAATAACCTTTATAAAGGCTATTCAGGAGCTTCTACTATTTTTTTAAAAGATCCCCCTGTTTTTATTACATACCAGTAAAACCGATATGTAAATGAACCTGACCCTGAACAATCCTCCGTTCCTACGTGCACCCCCTTGCGTTATACCTTCGAACCGCCCCCACTTTTGCTTGCACTCCGAAAATTCCTTCCCCTACAGAAGGAAGGGGAAGAATAAAGAGAGGCCGATGACACAGAAAGGAGATAAAATGTGTTATAAAGTCTATTACAGAAGGTATTAATGACACAAATACTGCCAGAAAATCACAAGTTGTCAGAAAGTTTACTTACACGTTCATGGATGAGGTTACATCATGACCTACATAGACATCATGTCCCCGTTGCCACTTTCTTTTTATTGATCTGCTTTTATCATTCTCCTGTTGTACAGGACACAGTTCACACCAGCAGGTTGTGTCAGCTCTTCAGGTATTTTGTCATTAGTTCTTCTCACTCTTCTTTTTCTTTCCTCCTCATCTTACAACTGGACACAATCTGATATGTTACAGTAGATGTGAGTGTAAGGTAAAGCTAGGGGGTCACATACTTTTCTCTACATTGTGTATGGTAAAGCTAGTAAGAAATGAGCAGGACTATCTCATCTTACTGAGGTGGTGTAGAGCGGAGTCAGTTCCTCACCCGGATGTATCTTCATCTATTTACAGGCCACAACATCAGGGGATTATACATTATCTAATTTTTATATTTGTCATTAATGAAATCAACCAGAATCCTGACATTTTACCCAATATTACACTGGGATACCATGTTTACGACTCCTGCTTAGATGGACGCGTGGCGGTAAGCCGTGTATTACATCTTCTGTCTGGTCCGGATAAGGTGATACCTAACTACTCCTGTAGGGGGCATGGCCAGCTGGCCGGTATCATTGGAGACCACCACTCATCTACCACTATTCCTGCAGCACAAATCCTTGGACTATATGGATATCCTCAGGTATTAGATACTCCGGCATTGTCTATTAGTGTATAGCAGACGTGTAATATGATTGGAGCAGAATATATGAGTGATGTGTGTAGTATGAATGATAGGGGTTAGATGTTACCAATATACATTATATGGAGACAATGATTGGTTCCCAGCTTTTTCTCATTGAATTCCAGTGGTTTATTCACACCCATTGCCCCAGCGTCTAAAATCCAGCCCCTCACCTTCAAACATTAGTGACAGAGCTGTCAGTTTTCTGGAGCTCACTGAATCCCAAGCATGGTCATGTAGTTGGAGACATCGCAGCACCAAGTCACAACCTGACATTTATTTCCTCCTAGATATTAGTTGTGAGAGTGTCATGTCGCGAGAAATTGATGTGACTTCACAGGAAAGAGGCCTAACATGACCCAACCTGCACCTCTGTGAGACAAAAATGGATCATAAATGTGGCAATAACAACTAATAGGAGGTGTAAACCTAGACTAGACAGTGTAAGAATACACCAGATTTATCAAACAGATTCGGACACTTTGATAAATCGTATGCAGGGTGAGATTGTCTAGTTTCTTTTTGGTCTGAAATTAAACAGGTGGACAAGTCTCAAAAATGTTTTTGAATTTTGAGAGGTTCTCCCATCTCTAGGTAATGGAGCTGATCTCTTACTAAATTGATGCAAAGAGACAAACTATCCTACTAATATTATAAATGTAAAAGTTTGTGTGTTGTAACCTAGATTAACATATAGGCTACTTTTTATCCCAGTATATGACATGGCTTCATGACTTATAAATTTATGTTCGCATACTAAATTACACTGTTCTTATCTCAGCTTCTGAGAAAGCCAGGGCTGTTATCGCTCTGTGTAAACACACATTAACCCTCAGTGTTCATGCATTTGCATATTATCTGATCTGCTCCAGGCATTGTACACAAACTGACATGGGTAAACACCTTTAATCTAAATTGGCAGTTTGCCAATTTTCAACATCCCGGGGAAAAAGAAAATCTAATTTGTTGCAAACGAGAGCTATGAAGGAAGCCAGAAGTCACAAAGTTCTTCTCAAGTGGAGCTGACGGGGATCATCAGCGCCAACAACACACTCATTATATAGTGTCCGAGTGAGCTGCTGAGATACCGGAACGCTCACGGGCACAGCTCGAGAAATGAGCTCAGCAGCAGGCCAGCTTAACAGCTGCTGAAACGCCGCAGCAGGCAGATCATAAACACCAATAACACGCTCAGTATATGACGTTCCAGTGAGGTGCTGAGATGCCGGAACAAAAACACAGAAAACACTATTATACTCAGGGGATGTTAGGGAAAATAAACAGTAATAACTATTTTGCCTCTCCTGGGCATGGTTGTGACATCCAACAATCCCTGGCATCCTCTTCCGGCCTCTGGCTGATGTGAAAAATTGTTTACATAATGTGGATGTGTTAATATGTTGAACTGCAGAACCCTTCATAGGACCATATGCAGACAGTGTCCTGGGGTGCAGTTCTAAAATGACAGTTGTCAGGGTCCTGGGTTGCTAGGTGGGGTGGCACAGACACACAAGTCCACTTTCTTTAGTCCAAAACAAAGGTAGAGTTTATTTTCACTCAAAAAGGTAGTACAGAAACAAAAGGAAACAATACAAAAAATAAATCTCTGCCCGGCTCTAACTAAACATAGAATAGGTGACCTCACCTAGAATAACAGAAATCCAAAAGCCAGTAGAATCACTCAGGACACAGCTCCAAAAATATGACCTCTCTGCTGGGTACTACAGCCAAGCTCTGCCCCCAGTCTGCTGCTGGAGCTGACTTCTTAAGCCTCCTTGACGAGGAGACTCAACAGCGGAGTCACTGCCGGAATATCCCCAAAGTGTGGACTGGAGGGGGGTGGAATGACAGGTCCCACTACCAATCCTACCTGCCATTCCTAAAAATCCAGCCCAGTAACCAGAACTTTGAAATAACACTCAGCAGACAATTATCTGCTGAGAAATGTTCTTTCTGGAGTTTTCTCATCTCACCCACCTTAGTAGTCTAGGTGAGATGTACACCCCCTCCATTACCTGAACAGCCATCGGCTTACACAGTGTTACGGTTCTGTGTGTGTATATATATATAATTTTTTAAACTACAGAACCTCTTAGCTGCAAGACACTGCAGCGAGGTCCACAGGCCCAATGGTGGGCTGCTGTATGTCTGAACTGAAATGTGAACTACTGCAAAGACACTGCAGCACAGTACTTAATGTGAACAGCTGCAAAGACACTGCAGCCTGATCTCAATGTGAACTACTGCAAAGACACTGCAGCCTGAACACAATGTGAACAGTGTGTACTGTGCGACACTCCATGTGAACAAAGTGCAACTAAAACCCTGCCAGTTTAGCTCACTGGCCAGGTGCACCAGTACAAGTGAAACACACACGGCTGACAATTGTTAACACTCACCCCAGGCCATCAAATACACACACTTACCCCTGCGACAGCTAGGGGCCACCACGGAAGTTTAGTACATTCTCCTGCACACAGCTTGGAGTTACCAGGGGAGTTTGCATGATCTGGCACACAGCTTGGAGACATCACACACTCATGCTCCCGCACACAGCTGGGAGCCATACATGAAGTCAGACAGTACACATAGGCTATCTCAGAGACCATACCTGCTGCAGATCTACAAACTGGAATGGCATCTACCGCTCCTAGCCCTGATGTAGCTCTAACAGTTCAGGGTTTACAGGCCCTACCTAACAGCACCCAGGAGAAGCAGAGGAACCCCACACAGAGGCCTAGTCTGACAACCTGCCTGAGTACTGGAGCCTATCCCTGCAAACTACTGTCATTCACTCCGTGGACTTAGAGGAGATTTTAGTCAAAGTGTGAGCACCTGGTGGGCCTCGGCTCACACTATTTAAAGGGAAGTCCCTCCCCAATAAGGGTGGTGGCCATGACCTCACCGCTTATGCTCAGTAGAGGAGAAATGGTACTTAGCTTGTGAGCAGCTCCAATACGTCTGAGCATGCTCAGTAAGGTGAAAGCTGGATGGTTAGACTAACCCGCAGGTGGCGCTGTGTGCAACCTACAGGACCCAATCCTAACACACAGTTTATAAATATTGTGTGAGGAATGATCTTTGTCTCTTGTGTCTTGTACAGATCAGCTATGGAGCCACCGACCCCTCATTATCTGATAGACTCCTCTATCCACATGTTTTCCGGACAGTCCAAAATAGCCACATCCACAATATGGTGGTCACTGAACTGTTGGAGCACTTTGGCTGGACCTGGGTTGGGATTTTAGTATCAGATGATGAAAATGGAGAGAAAGAACTGCAGATACTGAGAAAGTCCATGAGAGAGCGCGGGATCTGTGTGGCCTACACCATAAAACTTACAGAGGAGAATAAACAATATAATGAGAAGATATCACATATGTTAAGTAATCCACAAGTCAGGGTCATTATAATGTGCGGGACGTTTTCTGTGGATGGAGTTCATTTACTGATACACTATGAATTGGTATTTTCAGACAGAACTCTCATCCTTCCACCATCATGGGCCTCTAATTCTTACATTACAGAACAACAGTATCCAGAATTTCATGGAAGTCTAGCCATTGACCTTTCATCACAATCTTTTTCTGAAGTGAAAGATTTTGTAAAAAGTTTCAGGAAACTCCCAAAAATACTCTTTGATGAATCTGTGTGGGAAGAAATAGAACCAATGATAGTAAATGAACATACAGATCCCTTCATTACATTAAATTACACTGATGAAGACAATAATGAGAGTGTAATGTATACTGAACCAAGCCTGAGATATCTCCTCACATCGGGCGTCTCTCCAAGACTGTACGAGGCTGTAGAAGTCCTGGCAAAAGCTCTCCATGAAATGTTCTTATATATAAAAGACAAAAATCCAGAAAATCCAATAACTGGACTTACCCAATACACACAGAAGTTACAGCGCCACCTACAGAGGATGAAGAGTCCACTGGATCCAATGAGTCCTTCATATTACTTCAGTGACCAGGGGGAAGCCGTACATCCATATAAGATAATAAACTGGATTATTGTAAATGGATCTGCACAGCCCATACGTGAGGTCAATGTAGGAAATGTTACCCCATGGGCTGTCAGTGGTCAGAAGCTTTATATAAATACCTCGTCTATAACATGGAGTCACAGCCAGGAGGTAAGAAGCCTTCCATTATACAAGAGTTTATAGAAAGCTTCTCTCTGCCCTTATATGTCATTACATAGCTCACAAATAGAATCAATCTATGTCAGCAGTTCAGTTACTTTGTATATATGTTACCGGCAATGTATGAAATCCGACATTCTATAGAATGCCTAAAACTAGCCAGCAATGTATGAAACAATTCGTCATTTCACACATTGCCTAGGCATCCTATACAATGCTGAATGAGAAGTCGTCAAAGTATGAATTAATAGGCGACCTTCATTCTTCTTCTTTCGCTTCTTCTGGCTCCTCGGCAAGGCACTAGCACTAACATCATCATCATCATCATCATCATCATCATCATCATCATCATCATCTCCGATAAGAAGAAGCTCTGCACCTTCAGTGCCATTTTTGAGTCATGACTGGAAAGGGACGGTGTGCAGGAATAGCTGTGTGGCAGGATGGGACATGTACGGTGGTGCTGACTGCTGTGTGCGAGGTGACAGGCAGTGAGCGGGGATGCCATGCCACTGTCTCTGGTACCCGCTGCTGTCATTCTCCAAGAGGTAAGGGAGAACACCATCACTATGGAGTGTCGGTATAGGAGACTTGTCAGGACCAGGGCTCACCGCTAACACCGTGCACATGAGGTGCTGAGCTTGGAGCCCTCCCCCGGGGGTTCTGATAGCTCGAGGGTGGGGGGGAGCAACGCTCACCCCTCCACCTCACCTAATAACAGCTGTCAGGAGGGGAGGAAAAATCTGACCGAAATTCTTAAATTCCCTGAAGCCTCCAGGCACCCAGCACCTCCTCAGTGGACTCTGCTATAATCTTCGGTAAGTCATGGGAAACAGGAGTGGTCCCTTTAGATTGGAAAAGGGCAAATGTTGTCCCCATCTACAAAAAGGGGAAAAGGGACGATCCAGGAAATTACAGGCCGGTAAGTCTGACCTCGATAGCAGGAAAAATCTTTGAGCAAATTGTCAAGGAACATTTACTTCGGTACCTGGATGGGAAGGCATTAATTAACCAGAGCCAGCACGGCTTTAGGACCAATAAATCTTGTCAGACTAACCTGATTTCCTTCTACAACAAAATCACTGAATGGTTGGACCAAGGGAATGCCGTGGATATAGTATATCTTGACTTCAGTAAGGCATTTGATAAAGTATCACATAACCTTCTTATTGAAAAAATGATTAAGTATGGCTTTGACAAAAAATCCGTTAGGTGGATTCACAACTGGCTTAATGATCGGGCACAACGAGTAATACTAAATGGCTACACATCCAACTGGAAGAAAGTCAAAAGCGGGGTGCCGCAGGGCTCTGTTCTGGGCCCAGTACTTTTTAATATCTTTATAAATGATCTGGACGATGGAATTATTGGGGAACTCATAAAATTTGCAGATGATACGAAGATAGGAGGAATAGCCAACACTAGAGAGGAGAGAGAGTGTATTCAAAAGGACTTAGACACACTGGAACAATGGGCTGAGGCGAACAAAATGGGATTTAACAGGGACAAATGCAAAGTTCTACATCTGGGTAACAGAAATGTAAAAAACATATATAGTATGGGAGGAATAGAACTAAGTGATCGCATAGGGGAAAAGGACTTGGGCATAATAGTAGATCACAAATTCAACATGAGCCAACAGTGCGGTGCTGCTGCAAAAAAGGCTAATAAAATTCTGGGATGTATTAAGACAAGCATTGAATCTAGATCAAGAGAGGTCATTATTCCGCTGTACTCTTCCCTGGTCAGACCACACCTGGAATACTGTGTGCAGTTCTGGGCGCCTCAATTCAAGAAAGACATCGATATATTGGAGCAAGTCCAGAGAAGAGCAACCAAAATGGTGGAAGGTCTGCAAACCATGTCCTATGAGGAGCGGCTAAAAGAACTGGGATTGTTTAGTTTGCAGAAGAGAAGGCTGAGGGGAGATTTAATAGCAGTCTACAAATATCTGAAAGGTAGTCACAGTGCAGAGGGATCTCCCCTATTCTCATTAGCACAAGGAAGTACAAGAAGCAATGGGATGAAACTAAAGGGAAAGAGATACAGATTAGACATTAGGAAAAACTTTCTGACAGTGAGGGTAGTGAGAGAGTGGAATAGGCTGCCACGGGAGGTGGTGGGCGCTCCATCAATGGAAATCTTCAAGCGGAATCTGGATAAACATATAGCTGGGATGATTTAGGAAAACCTGCACTTGCAGGGGGTTGGACCCGATGGCCCTTGAGGTCCCTTCCAACTCTACCATAAGAAGGACTCAGGTTTGAATTTTTCAGTTTGAGCGGGACTATGAGGGGGAGGGGGGCTGGGCAGGTGCATCTGTCATTATGGGGGTGGAGTCCAGTGGCACTGTCATCTCCTCTATGGGTCCCCATACCTGTAACTGACAGGACACCCCCCACATTGGTGTCACCCTTGTTGTGTTACTTCTTTAGGGGGTCAGACATTGCCTCGGGGCTTATGAGCTGCCTGACACAGGGCAGATCGGGGTAGGAAGACTGCGGGGGATGTATCTGCTGACTGCACTGAAAGGGCAACTTTCAGATCCCCACCATAAACTTTATGAGAAATGGAGGTAGTGAAGGGGTTAATGGTGACTCCCAATTATTCCTTCACATAACTGCATGAAGCTTATTTGGGCTTTTTCTTACCTTTGCCTAAATAGCATTTGGCTTCTATAGAATATCTAGGTACTCTATACAATGCCTAGGCAAAGTACGGAACGATTCTCTCATTTCATATATTGCCTACAAATGCCGGGCATTCTATAGAGTGCCTAGGAAATCTCTAGAATGCCTGCTTTACATACATTGCCTGTAACATATTCATTATACTATTTTTACTTTAGCCATTGATAAAATACAAACAGGTAAGAGGCGGGCTTCAAGATTCTTACCAGGTGGTATCATGTTCCTTCCCTTTTGCACAAGTTTTTCCCGTCCGCCTCCCCCCTGTGTTGGAGGTGTGGTTTGGAGGAGGGGACACTTCTTCATGTTTTTTGGAGCTGCACAGCTTTGAGAAAGTTCTGGGATGGGGTCCATCGTCTAACGTCCCAGATTTTTCAGACTGCTCTGCCTAATACCCCGGCCTGCTTCCTCCTTCATCTTTCTGGGTCCCCCCGCAAGGCCTACCAAAAATCTGCAGTTCAGCATTTGATTAATACAGCTAGGGCTTGCATCCCGGCCTTAGATTCCCCTAGCCCCCCGTCTCTTCGCCATTGGCTTCGTAAAGTGGAGGACCTCCAATCTATGGAGGACCTCACGGCGTCTCTTCAAGACGCCCATGATGTTTTTCTGAAGGCTTGGACCCCCTGGATCCTTTTCCAGGGGTCCGGTCAATACAGAGACATAATGGGCTAGGTGTGAGGTTTGTGCGGAAGGCGTGCCCCGGGGCTCCCTCCCCCCCACTCCCCCCTTCCTCCTGACTGCTCCCCTTTTTTTCTCCCCCTCTTCCCTCTCTGATCTACCACTCTGCCTCTTTCCTAGCCACCTCTCCCTCGCTTCCCTTTGTCTCTCTTCCGTCCCCCTTCACTTTCCTTCTTGACATTTTGTTGACCCCTCCTCCCCCGAATTGTTGGTTGTGGTGAGGTCCGGCCTCTGAATTTGTCTGGTGGCCCTTATTGCAATTGGGTCCTCCTTGTGTTGTTGTTTGCTTGTTTATGTTGATAACTTTCACTGTTCCTTCTATGTTATCCTGTTTTCATAAATAAAAAATTTATTAAAAAAAAAAAAAAATACAAACAGGTAAAAATATAATAAATAGGTAATAAATTGGCTAAAATCCTACTAATATTATAAGTGTGAAAGTTTGTGTGTTTGAATGTTTTTTAGTCAATCACGCAAAAACGGATTTGGATGAAATTTTGGCACATAGATAGTTTGTAACCTGGAGTAACACATAGGCTACTTTTTATCCCGGTAGATTGTATGGCTTCACGACTGTTATGAATTTATGTTCACACTAGCCTCTGCCCGCGACTTCGTCTGCGATTTGTTGGAATTGATGTTCCTCCTACATACAGCAAATTGCTGCTGTCGATGGTTTGCCTGCTCCAACAGTTCTTAAGTTATTCTGCTGCTGAATGTGTTCCTCACAAAATGCCTGTGATTGTTCCGGCATCTCAGCAGCTCGCTGGGATATAATATAATGAGCATATTGTTAGTGTTGATGATCCACTGTTACGGTTCTGTGTGTATATATATATTATTTTAAACAACAGAACCTCTAGTCTGCAAGACACTGCAGCGAGGTCCACAGGCCCAATGGTGGGCGGCTGTATGTCTGAATAGTCCTCTACCAGTTAAACTGCACTGGCAGATATGTGATGCGATACTTAATGTGAAAAAGCTGCAAGAAAGCCCTGCCAGTAAACCTCACTGGACAGGTGCACAGTACAGCTGAAACAGCTAGGCTGCCAAGGGTTAACTCACCCCAGGTCAGCAACTAAACATGTTCCTGCAGCAGCCAGGAGAGTGAAGGAAGTTTGGACAGTAAAGAGGCTATCTGAGAGCCCAAACCTGCTGCAACTCTATGGGCTGGAACAGAGTCTACTGCTCCTAACCCTGGTGTAGAGCTGGCAGTTCAGGATTTACTGGGTACTAACTACAGAGCAGATAGAGGCTAGAGAAACCCCACACAGAGGCCTAGTCTGAACACCTGCCTGGATATTGGAGCCTAGCCCTGAACTACTGTCATTTAACAAACTTCAGTCAAAGTGTGAGCGCCGGGCGGGCATCGGCTCACACTATTTAAAGGAGCGGTAGCTATGACCTCACCGCTCATGCTCAGTAGGGACGAAATGGCACTTAGCTTGCGAGTGGCTCCAATAGGTCTGAGCATGCTCAGTAGGCCAAAAGCTGGACTTACACTCCAGACACCATACTATCCGAGGCCGGGGGCGAGAGTTAGATTGATCCGCCGGTAGCGCTGTGCACTGAGCGAGAATATTGCGGGACCCAATCCTAACATCCACCTACTCCGGCGTTTCGACAGCTTTCAAGCTGGCCTGTTGCTGAATGTGTTCCTCGCGCTGTGCCTGTGATTGTGCTGACATCTCAGCAGCTTAATGTGAAGCCATATAATGAGGGCGTTGTTTGTGTTGATGATCCGCATGCTCCGGCGTTCCGGCAAATATGAAGCTCGTCTGTCACTGAACTCATTACTTGTGCAGTGCCCGTAATTGTTGTGACATCTCAGCAGCTCGCTGCAATGCCATATAATGCATGTGTTGTTGACATCGATGATCTCCCTCAGCTCCGCTTGAGGAGAACGCTTTGATTCCTAGCTACCTTCATAGCTCTCGTTGCTTGCGCCAAATTAGATTCTCTTTTTCCAGGCTTGTTTAAAGTTGACAAACTGCTAATTTGGATGAAAGGTGTTTGCCCTTGTCAGTTTGTCTGCACGGCCTGGAGCAGATCAAATAATATGCAAATTGCAAATATATGTACACAATCCACAGAGGGTTAGCATGTGTTTACACAGAGAGATAAAAGCTTTGGGACCTGAGATAAGCTGCTACAGGAGCAGTGTAATATAGTAAGTGACCATAAATTCATAACAGTTGTGAAGCCATGTCATTTACCTGGATAAAGATAGCCAATGTTTTAATCGAGGTTACAATCTATCAATGTGCCAAATTTCATTCAAATCCATTCAGCGTTTTTTTGCGTGATTGAGGAATAAACATCCAAACATCCAAACTTTACCATTTATAATATTAGTAGGATACTATATTACACTGTTCCTGCAGCAGCTTATCTCAGCTTCTGATAAAGCCAGGTCTGTTATCTCTCTATGTAAACACTCAGCTAACCCTCAGTCCATTCTGTACCTGCATTTGCATATTATATGATCTGCTCCAGGCATTGCTCACACACTGAACTGGAAAACACCTTTAACCCTTACACTGCCAAGCACGTGGCTCTACGTCCTCCCAAGCACGTGGCTCTACGTCCTCCCAAGGTGGCACATCAGTAGCGGAGGATGTAGCTGATATCTCTGGATTGCTTCAACATATCTTGATTCTTTAAAATACATTTTTTTTTTTTTTTTTTAAGCCTACAGCACCTGGTATTCCCAGGCGGTCTCCCATCCAAGTACTAACCAGGCCCGACCCTGCTTAGCTTCCGAGTTCAGGGTGGTGTGGCCGTAGGCTTTAAAATACATTTTAAAGAGAAGAATCTCATCTCTAAAATTATACCAAGAACTTGATGATAAAACTTACAGTTTTGGAGTGATTCACTGTTGAAAACGCTATTTGGCATTGAGATCAATTCCCAATAGTGTTTCAACAGTGATTTGCTGAAAAATTATAAGTTCTATCATCAAATTCTTGATATTATTTTAAAGATGAGATTCTTCTCTTTAAAATGCATTTTAAAGCATCAAGATATGTTGATGCAGTCCAAAGATATAGGGCTCTAAAATGTCCTCCCCTTCCTGTCTAAGCAAGCAATTTGTGAACTGTAACAGGAAAGGGAGAGGGGCAGGAGCAGCCCAGCAGCGTGCACAGAGACAAAGAAACAATCTCACTCTGTACATAACTTGTATGTGACCCCAGGAGGGGGGTGGCAGGGACTCTTCTGTTCCTATTAACCCTTCTCCTGCCAATCAGAGAGCATACTATACTTTTGTGCTCTGATTGTCACATACAAATATAATGTAATTCTCCCCTGAGCCTTACTAGTGGGGTATTCTTATGTAATACCCTCTAAACATAACAAGGAAGTTTATTGACCCAGATGTTTACCATTGTCCAGGTCGCAGCGCCAAAAAAAAGTTGCTCCAAACACTTACACAACATATACACAAAGTCATGAATAACGTTTACATTTCACCCAATCCCTGTCCTGTCCATACCTGAGCTTTCTAGAGTAAAATACATCTCCGTTAAACACACACTAAAATAATAGTAATAACGATTATCACTAGAGATGACGTATAGATTGCTAAAATTATTATAGGGGGATGGAAAAAATATTTTTATGTAAAATCCTATTCAATTTGCATGCACAAAAAGGGATGGCATATTTCTGAGATTTTGGCATTTCTCTAACACCCGCCCTTGTAAATATATACATGTGTGGTATGTACTGTATGTATAGTGTGGTATGTATATATAGCGTGATGTGTATATATGTGTATTATGTATATAGTGTATGTGTGGTATATATATATATAGTTTGCTATGTACTGTATATATATAGTGTGGTATGTATATACATGTGTAGTATGTACTAGATAGATAGATAGATAGATAGATAGTTTGGGGTGTATATATACATGTGTGGTATGTATGAACTCACATATTGCACTTTTTTAGAAAGTACATTTTGTTTGCAAAACTGGATTGCTTGAGCCGCACTTTAGTGGCAAATTAGAATTTCTGTGCAACTTTTGCTTGAAATCTCTGTTTGCTGCAAAGTTGCATGAAGGTGGTTGTATATATGAACTATTAAATTGTGTTTTTATATATGGAATGCTGCATAATCCTGCTTGTCTTCTGTATTACATCTTGTAAACATCTTGCGTGGTACCAGTCCCAAAGAAACCCAACCCGATGGACTACAATGACTACCGACCCGTAGCACTGACATCCCACCTGATGAAGGTCCTAGAGAGACTGGTCCTGACACACCTACGCCCCCTAGTGAGCTCCGCTCTGGACCCCCTCCAGTTTGCCTACCGGCCGGGCATTGGGGTAGATGACACCATCATCCACCTTCTTCATAGAGCTCTCTCTCACCTGGAGAAACCCGGGAACACTGTGAGAATAATGTTCTTTGATTTCTCCAGTGCGTTCAACACCATTCTGCCAGGGCTACTGAGGGAGAAGCTGAACTTTGGTGGAGTGGACCATCACCTGTCCAACTGGATACTAGACTACCTGACAACCCGCCCTCAGTATGTGAGAGCCCAAGACAGTGTGTCTGACACTGTGATCTGTAGTACGGGGGCACCACAAGGTACAGTTCTTGTCCCATTTCTCTTCACACCGTACACTGCTAACTTTAGGCACAACTCCTCCAGCTGTTACTTACAAAAGTCCTCCGATGACTCTGCTATAGTAGGCCTTATCTACTGATGGCGACGATAGGGAATACAGAGACTTAAATCAGGATTTTGTTGAATGGTGCCAGCAGAACCAGCTCAGGATTAATGCTGGGAAGACCAAGGAGATGGTGGTGGACTTTAGTAAACGGAGAGGTGCTCCGACCCCGGTGGAGATCCAGGGGACATGTATTGAGATAGTCAGGACCTATAAGTATCTGGGCGCGCTCCTCAATAATAAACTAGACTGGGGTGATCACCTGGAGGCGCTGCACAGAAAGGGCCACAGCAGGCTCTACCTGCTCAGGAGGCTGAGGGCCTTCGGAGTCCAGGGGACACTTCTTAGGGCCTTCTTCAACTCTGTGGTTGCCTCAGCCATCTTTTTTGGTGTAGCCTGCTGGGGGAGCAGTATATCAACCAGGGACAGAAATAGACTTGACAGGCTGATCAGGAGGGCCAGCTCTGTCCTGGGGAGCCCCCTGGACCCAGTACAGGTGGTGGGTGACAGAAGGATACTGTCTGTGGTGACCTCCATGCGGGAGAACAAATCCCACCCCATGTATGGGACCCTGATGGGACTTTGCAGCACTGTAAGTAACCGTCTGCTTCACCCCAAGTGTGAGAAGGAGCTATTGCAGGTCCTTCCTTCCAACTGCGACCAGGCTGTATAATCTACATCAGACCAAGCGAAGATCACTCCGCACAGAGAACTAATGATTATGAATGTCCTCCTTCTTTCTTCTCTGTTCCTTAGCTGCTATGGACTCCTAGCATATCTTTCTCAGCATATGTGTGCCTACTACTTCTGTAATATTTACTGTGTATTATCCTGTATCTGTATTACTATGCAGCTGAAACATACTGAAATTTCCCCACTGTGGGACTATTAAAGGATTATCTTATCTTATCTTATTAGGGTTTTTGGGAGTCCGAGCTCTTGTTGTAGTTGATGTTTGCGGTACATACAGTATATATACACATTGTATATACCATAAGCTATTATTTGAAATAGTAAAAAGAAAAGATTTTCCAGCAGCTCTCCTATATTATTATATATTATATTATATTATATTATATTATATTATATTATATTATATTATATTATTTTAAAAGTATTTTGTATATGATTGTGACCTTGAACATGAGTTTTAGGTGCAAATATGTGTTTTAGCGTATTTCTTCAAAAAATTATTTGTGTTTGTCGCAAAGTTGCATGAACGTGGATGTGGCTATTGATGACCCATTGAGACATATGTACTCTTCAAGTTGTCTACTTTCAAAAAATATATAGGGTTTAGGGGTTCACTTACTTTTCATGGTGTGTAATCCCTACATTTTATAGGATGATATTTTTTTTACATTTCCAGCTTCAAAGCAGATTTTTGTTCCTTCCAGTTCTAGCAATTTTCTGAAGACATGTGCATGCGGGTTCAGGCCATAGTGATATGAATGAACTCTGCACATGTTAAACTCTTATTTTTAGGAGGTTTGGTGCATTACATTTTTTGTTTGGTTTCTGCTTTTAGCAATTAATATACATTTATTTGCATTTTTTTCATAAAACATTCATTTAAATCAAAATTGCATGAAGGTGCCTGACAATGCAGCAGGTGTTTAAGAAAATATATATGGATTTTCCCTTCTCCCTCTCATTATTTAATTATTTAGCTTACATAATTCATGAGATGAATATCTGATTTTAAATTTACTTTTATGGGAGTTCAATCATTAGATTTGTTCCTAAATTACAGGAGCTTTACTGCTTCTATCTGACCCTAAGGGTGCATGCACACTACGTAACGCCGGGCGTGTATGAGAGCCGTACACGCCGGCGTTACAGCAGGGCTGCCGAACACTTCCCATTCACTTCAATGGGAGCGCTCGTAAACGCCGCTGTTACGAGCGCTCCCATTGAAGTGAATGGGAAGTGTTCGGCAGCCCTGCTGTAACGCCGGCGTGTACGGCTCTCATACACGCCCGGCGTTACTCAGTGTGCATGCACCCTAAGGGTGCATTCACACTACGGATACGGTGACTGATTCTGAACATAAAAACACGTTCAGAATCAGCGCATATAAAGCAGATCCCATTCATTTCTATGGGAGCCGGCATACGAGCGCTCCCCATTGAAATGAATGGGCTGCTTTTTTCTCTACGAGCACTCCCATTGAAGTGAATGGGAAGCAATCGTGTGTACGGCTCGCCGTGTGAAGAGGCCCGGCGCTCGGCTCAGTCCGAGCCGTACACGCGAGCGCTTCCCATTCACTTCAATGGGAGCGCTCGTAGAGAAAAAAGCAGCCCATTCATTTCAATGGGGAGCGCTCGTATGCCGGCTCCCATAGAAATGAATGGGATCTGCTTTATATGCGCTGATTCTGACTGTGTTTTAACGTTCAGAATCAGTTACCGTATCCGTAGTATGAATGCACCCTAACTTGAGAAGGAGTTGGAATTGAAGTAGGAGTCAGAGTTATAGTCAGTGTCAATGGTTTGGTCTACTGACATCACAGTTTCCCTTGGGGGTCAGAAAACAAGGTACCATTTAGTTTTAAAACTTTTTAAAAATAGAAAAAATACAAATTTAAATCCCTCCCCCTTCCCCCCAAATACATGTAAAAGTAAGTAATAAAACTGAACAAACACATTAGGCATCCCCATGTCATAAAATGCCAGGACTACAAAAATAAAAGCATGACGGGGGAGGGGTATATGGTCTGGTATGGAGGAGACTAGATGTGCCTAAAGTCTCCTCCCTGATGGACAACACCCATACCTGAAGGATATTAAAAGGCTCACTTGGGTGATGGTGACTCAGGAGCCATCATGGCTTCTCCATTATGGGATACATGTACTCCTGCTTATCGCTACTGGCCCTAATGATTCTCTACACAGAGTTTCAATCTCCTACTTACAATCTATTCCTGGATCCTCAAGCCCAACCTGACAGGGTACAAAGCTGAAACTGAGATGCAGTTGTCTTCTCTACCCACAGCTTAGCAGCAGACAACTTCTGCACCATGTGGCAAGGCTGCTCCTGGGAACAGGTCTCTCCGCCTTCTTGACGCTTCTTGGTCATAGCACAGCGGTCCCCCAACTCTAGAGTCTGATTATCGTTATCCATAGAGGTGAAAGGCCCCAAGGAAGTAATGAACCCATCAGTAAAGAAACTCCCACTACATACCCCTCCGGGGACCACACATTGGAGAGGTATTCTCAGGGCCTCCAATCTCCCGTCCGTCCTCAGAGGATGACATGACAAGATGATGATGCCATTTTTCATCCATGAGTATTGCCTCTCCAAATACTTCTCTTGGCTGCCCAGAGGATGCTGAGCTTATATTGTAGATACATCCACAGCTATATGCCTTGCTGGTCTTCCTCCCTTCTAAGAGATATGGACTGTTTAGCTTCTGACCTCAAAGACAAGATCTTCACCAGGTTAAACAAGAGGTGGTCAAGGAGATATCAAGAACTGTAACAGGAGAAATAATATTACAAATCCGAGGCCAAGCTTAGGTGACTAAAACCCCTGGCCTCCTACTTACCCTGATAGGGATTTTTAATTCTCTACTTAATAGACCCCAGACATTCCCATTGCAATTGACAGAGCCCACAGAGAGCTGAGAGCCAGAAGTGCGGAACCCCCTGAACAATAGGAACGTTATCTCCAGAGTCCAGTTCTCTCTTTTTTTAACGAGTATATTGTGATGTTGTGATAAGTGTGTTCTGTATGTTCTTTTCTTCTTAATCATTTTGCAACAGTGAGGTAGTAAGGGAGGAAGAGCTGAGCTAGGAGGAGGAAATGCTAGACAGGGAGCCATGGAGGAAGCAAGGAATAAAGAGTTCTGATCCATAATAGTCATTATTGCATAGTGGACTTATTCCAGGTGACCTGCAGCCTCACTACAACACTACAGATATTATGCACAATGCAAGATTAAGGGACACACTGATTTTGATGTACAAAAATAGAATGATGTCCAGCAATCAATCCAATCTGGAATAAAATATAACTTTTAGGTAGGGAAAAATCTGTTACAAATAGAAAAATTTAAATTCAAAAAGTGTTCCCATAATAATGGGTAGTGTCCGGCTAACGCGTTTCGGAGACGCTGGTCTCCTTATTCATAGCCTGAATAAGTTAAACTTCAGCACATCAAGTTGTACAGGTGCAAAACTTATTAGGGTGTAATGAGTATAAAATGGGCCACAGATTATCACAGGGATATTTGTTAGGGCCACCGAGTATGACAGAGACGCTCATTTGGCCCAAATATTATCGCAGGTCATTTTTAATGGGTTTTAAGTTAAATCTAAGCCTTAAGAGGTCTCATTTTGGCTCTGGTTATAATCATATTTTGGGGTGTCTGTATTTATTTTATCTGATTTATTTATTTTATTTGATCTACTTCATATGAATAAACACTTCACCTTCTATAGTCCACCCTCCGATGTCACCTCATTACTGCTATCATACATGTCCATTCTGTGTCACTCCAGTAAAGGTTCTTGTCTTCTCCTTCAGGTCCCAGTATCCCGCTGCTCAGAGCCATGTTTACCTGGAAGCAGGAAGAAGGCAAGAGAAACAATTCACACCTGCTGCTATGACTGCGTGCCATGTTCAAAGGGAGAGATCTCCAATATAACCGGTATATGATAGTAGGAGTAGTAGTACTGTCTTACCAGTGTGATGATGATCTAGTAGGAGTAGTAGTACTGTCTTACCAGTGTGATGATGTTCTAGTAGGAGTAGTAGTACTGTCTTACCAGTGTGATGATGTTCTAGTAGGAGTAGTAGTACTGTCTTACCAGTGTGATGATGTTCTAGTAGGAGTAGTAGTACTGTCTTACCAGTGTGATGATGTTCTAGTAGGAGTAGTAGTACTGTCTTACCAGTGTGATGATGTTCTAGTAGGAGTAGTAGTACTGTCTTACCAGTGTGATGATGTTCTAGTAGGAGTAGTAGTACTGTCTTACCAGTGTGATGATGTTCTAGTAGGAGTAGTAGTACTTTCTTACCAGTGTGATGATGTTCTAGTAGGAGTAGTAGTACTGTCTTACCAGTGTATGATGTTCTAGTAGGAGTAGTAGTACTGTCCTACCAGTGTGATGATGTTCTAGTAGGAGTAGTAGTACTGTCTTACCTATGTGATGATGTTCTAGTAGGAGTAGTAGTACTGTCTTACCAATGTGATGATGTTCTAGTAGGAGTAGTAGTACTGTCCTACCAGTGTGATGATGTTCTAGTAGGAGTAGTAGTACTGTCTTACCATTGTAGATGATGACAATGATTTTCTAGAGATATATTTTACATTTTCTTCTTATGAAAAATGATGGAGAATAGTACTGTCTTACCAGTGTACATGATGGTCTAGTAGGAGTAGTAGTACTGTCTTACCAGTGTACATGATGGTCTAGTAGGAGTAGTAGTACTGTCTTACCAGTGTGATGATGTTCTAGTAGGAGTAGTAGTACTGTCTTACCAGTGTGATGATGTTCTAATAGGAGTAGTAGTACTGTCTTACCAGTGTGATGATAGTCTAGTAGGAGTAGTAGTACTGTCTTACCAGTAGGATAGATATTATGTAACATGTTATGGATTTTCCCTACAGATGCCAACAACTGCATGAAATGTCAAAGTGACAAATGGCCGAATGAGAAGAGAGACCGATGTTTGCCCAAAGTAATGGAATTCATCTCTTACCATAATGACACCATTGCTTCTGTATCTTCCTCCGTCTCGCTCTTCGGATGTCTTGTGACCGGCTCCATATTTAGAATATTTATTTCCTACCGGGACACTCCTATTGTTAGAGCTAATAACCGGAACCTGAGTTATCTCCTCCTGGTCTCCATCATCCTCAGCTTCCTCTCTGTCTTCTTGTTTCTTGGTCGTCCCAGTGATGTCACTTGTAGATTACGTGAAACCAGTTTTGGAGTCTTCTTCTCAGTCGCCGTCTCTTCACTTCTGGCCAAGACTGTTATGGTTTGTGTTGCTTTTAAGTCCACCAAGCCTGGAAGTCCCTGGAGACAATGGCTGAGTGTGAAGCTGCCCTATACCATAGTGTTGTTGTGTTCCTCCTTCAAGGTTATCATCTGTGTTCTGTGGTTGTCTATTTCTCCCCCATTCCAGGACCTGGACACTCAGTCTTATCCTGAGAAGATCATCATTCAGTGTAATGAGGGCTCAGATCTCTGGTTCTACTCCATGTTGGGTTATATGGGGCTCCTGGCCGCTGTCAGCTTTCTTCTGGCTTTCATGGTGAGGACATTACCGGACAGTTTTAATGAGGCCAAGTACATCACCTTCAGCATGCTGCTGTTCTGTAGTGTCTGGATGGCCATGATCCCGGCTTATCTGAGCACCAGAGGGAAATACATGGTGGCCGTGGAGATATTTGCAGTAATGGCTTCCAGTGCTGGACTTTTAGCTTGTGTGTTTTTCCCAAAATGTTTTATTATTTTATTTAGATCTGAAATGAACAGAAAAACTGATCTGCTGGGGAGAAGAAAGGAATGACTGCAGAATATTAACCCGCTGATAATAGTGACTAATTCTGAACATTAAAAATGTTAAAACTATATTATACTAAAATCAAAGCTTCTCTACATCTCGTATATTAATGACATGTATATATAGGATTATTATTATATTGTCTTCTGTAGCTTCTACATTAATTAGAACATTATTTCATTAACAATTACTATCATTGTTCTCCCCATGTTTCTGTGGGTTTCGTCCATGTACTTTGGTTTCCTCCCATGCTCCAAATACATACTGATATAGACAAAATTGGGTTTTACCTGAAATTTTACTGTCTTTTAGTCCCAGCCTGCACAGATGGATCTGTATCCCCGCCTTTAGTTTCTCCTAGATCCGGCCCACCTACGTAGCAGTGAGACAGCTAATTAGCATAATTGATGTTATGAGAATCCCTCCTTTCCACTATTTCCTTGCTCAACTCTGGATGGAAGAGGCCTTTCTGGATTAGCGTATCTGTATATTATGGAAAAGGCCAATGCTTATTGTTCGAAATTTGCAATGATAATTGAACCAGGCCCTCCGAGTCCAGAAGAGTGCAATTATTATCACTGACCTTCCATGAATATTTTCTGCAGAAGTCTCTGGATAAACTGGACTGGAGTAAATACATAAATAAATGTATGTCAATTTATCTAAATTTATGTAAAGTAACACCCGAAGTTTTGCATTGCTCTTTCTTGTCATCAAATCCATCTGTGGCATTCCCCCTATCTATGGAGTTCCAAAACGCATTGGCGTTTTTTAAGGGATTTTTCTTTTTGTGTTTTTTTTTTTCATTTGCAATTATCATGATTTGGTCATTTTTATGATATCTGTTAAAAGTTAAATTTTATCTACTATCGGAAGATTTTTTTCTATATGTTATCTATTCCCCCTATCTGCTTGTTAGAAGATAAGAAATATTAGGGGCTTAGTTCCCGCTCTGTTGGTCTGTGTGCTGTCTGACTAAAAAGATCTGCTGTGATATTCAGAGATCATTTATATGTAGAGCTTCTAAGTCCGGCAGGGCAGATATTGTTAATTAAATCTTTTTGCAATCTGTCATCAGTAACTTCCTTCAGGTTCCACTCTGTTTTATCAAATACTAGGTCACTACCGGGTTGTCTGGATTAGGACAGATTAGTCCAGGATCAATAGTTTCAGATACCAAAATGTCAACCTGACAGCTTTCATCTCTTGATAATTTGAAGAACAGCGTCTGTCCAATGTGTCCCATAGATCTTGTGCCTGAGTGCTTCCTGAGTGCTGGCATCTCCCAGATCCACACTCAGAACCCTGGGGCATTGATCTATAGGTTCGGAGACTCCATCCTGGCAGTTTCTCATGTTCTCTCATGCCCTGTCGCTTCTCCCTGACGTTCTGCCTGACATTCTGCTGCTTCTCTCTCAGCTTGTTTATTGTGTAGGATCAGATGTAGGCAGGGCCGGTTTTAGACAAAGAGTGGCCCTGGGCAAAACTAAAAGAGGGGCCTCCATATCCTAACATACCAACACCATCATATTCAGTCATTTCAAAAGCATGTGCATTGGTATAGTCTCAAAAGATCAGAAATACAAAAAAAAAAAAAAAATGTTAACACATACAGTAGTAGTGCAGCGTTAATACTTTTCATCAAAGTGACAAGTACCATGCCCCCTTGTTGAAACCCTGCCTCTTAGCTTCCAAAACACTTTTCGTCAATATGCCCCAACACACCCCTTTCTGCCCCCATTCCTTTGTGTTGTGAAAGGTCCCCTGCCCTCCTTCAAACCTCCACGACCCCCTCCAGCCCTCCCATTTAAAAAGTTTATTCAGTAGATAAAGTGTTAAAGCACATATAAATTAAAAAAAAAAATACTGTTAGCAGAGTCACATTATACAATACTGTACACATGATAGATAAAGTGATACAGACTATATACATTCAGAATATTTCACTATACAATAAAAGGCCTGACTCATCACAAGAATATAATTGTCTTTACAAGGCTTAGAACCTGGATGAGTCATTTCCTTCCCCAATCTTATCAGCAATGGTTCAGATGTTGAATAAAGCCATTTCCTCACCAATTCTGTCTGAGAATCATTCTAAAGAAATCTAAAACATTATTTTTTTTTTATTTGTAGATTGTATCCCTATATAGGGATCACACTGTATATGATTTTTTTCCTATCAGTATGTGTTTGTAGAATAGGAGAAAATCCATGCAAACTCAAGGAGAACATAGAAACTCACTTACAGATGTTGTTTCTGATGTGATTCGAACCCAGGACTCCAGCATTGCAAGGCTGCAGTGCTAACCACTGAGCCACCGTGTGGCCCCAAAATCTGAAACATTGTTAAAAGAGGCACCACATGCTAAATAGTATAAAAAGAAGGCAAGGATTCCTTTAGTGGCTCCATCTCAGCAGGATGATAATGATGAAGCTTTGTTACATCTGGTGTCGGAAGGGAAAGGGGTTTCTGATCTACAGCTAAAGTACTGGAGCATGTTGTTGATGTCTAGGGGCTAAGAAATGTAAAGGGGCTAACACTCTGCTGGTGCAAGGCTCAACTCACCCAAAGGGCCTAAAACTCTGCAGGAAGAGGCTGAAGTCACCTGAAGGGCCTCAATCTCTGCTGGGAGCTCAGCTTAAGGGCCTGTAACTTAATTTGGAAGGGCTCACATTAAAGGCCTTAAAAGTGAATTTTGGAAGGTCTTACCACATCACACACACACACACACACACACACACACACACACACACACACACACACACACACACACACACACAATGACAGGTCAGGGTGGGTACTGAAGGATTTCCCATTGTCTATTCCATCTGTGGTTGTCATGGGGAACGTGATTTAAAGGGGTGCTTGTTGATGTTTGTTGAGCTTAAATTTGGGTTTGTGTCCATCCATTTGGGGAGTAAAGAAGGTTTCCCGGTATTTTCCCACTTTGATAGAGGTTTTTTTGAATGTGGAAAGTGTGTAGTTGTTAGGCTGTGATGTTGGGGTAATAGAGGGACTTTGGTGTGTTAGATGCCCCCAGACATGCTTCCCCTGCTGTCCCAGTGTCATTCCAGGGTGTTGTCATCATTTGCTGGGGTGTCATAGTGGACTTGGTTACCCTCCTGAGTCGAATGGTGGGATCCCCTGAAATGAAGCATTTTCTCCCATAGACTATAATGGGGTTTGATATTCATTCGAATAGTCCAATATTGAGGGGCTATTCGAAACGAATATTGAATCTTGAATATTTCATTGTTTGCTCATCTCTAATATTAGCTCATATACAGATGTAGAAAAGTTTACCTTGGTTTAATCCAGAGCGATATCTTATCACAGAAGGCAACAAAAAACAATTGTAAGAATTAAGTTACTGTTTTTCTCGGGACTATAATATTGGTCGCTGAGGCCTCTTCACAACC
Source organism: Leptodactylus fuscus (assembly GCF_031893055.1). Classification (NCBI taxonomy): domain Eukaryota; kingdom Metazoa; phylum Chordata; class Amphibia; order Anura; family Leptodactylidae; genus Leptodactylus; species Leptodactylus fuscus. Next base: position 363,541,592 of record NC_134265.1, on the reverse strand, counting down.
TCTCAAGCACAGTGCCGTAATGTGTCTAGTGGCTGTGCTTAGTACTGCAGATTATCTTCAGCCATTCCAATAGGAATAAGTTGCAGCACGGCCGTGTGACCAATGGACGTGATGTCACTGTTCGAGAAGAGTCAAGATTAGAGATGAGCGAGTAGTATTCGATCGAGTAGGTAGTCGATCGAATACTAGGGTATTCGAAATACTCGTACTCGATCGAACACTACTAGCTGTTTGAAGTTAAGATTTCATGCAGAACCAGCGTTGATTGGCAGAATGCTATACATTGCCAATCAACGCTGGTTCTTCTCTTACCTTTAGAAGTCTTCTCCCTGCGCAGCGCTCCCGCGTCCTCTTCCGGCTCTGAATTCACTCTGCTTAGGCATCGGGCCTGGGTAGAGCCAACTGCTTACACTGTAAGCGGCCATTTTCTTGTAGCGCGGGCATGCGCAGTCGGCTCTGCCTAGGCCCGATAACTAGCAGAGTGAATTCAAGGCCGGCAGAGGACGCGGGGACGCTGCGCAGGGAGAAGAATCCAGCCCGACCCTCACTCATGGACTTGGTAAGTAGAATTTGATCAAATGTTGCGTACCCCTGGAACTAGCATTTCCCCCCATAGACTATAATGGGGTTTGAAACCCGTTCGAACAGTCGAACAGTGAGCGGCTGTTCGAATCGGATTTTGAACCCCGAACATTTTAGTGTTCGCTCATCTCTAGTCAAGATTAATAACAAGGTCCTCTTAAAATCATTTAACGGACCGTACTACAGTGTTGTTAGCATGTTACATGTCAATTTAAAGGGTTTTTCCAATTTGTTCCCTTAGACAGTGGATATTTAACTGCTCAAATTCCCACCAATTAGAAGGATGGGAGATTTTTATCCCCCTTTCTGAATGGAGCAGGAGTTTATCAGTGGTTGGGCAGGAGCTGCACACCTCCATTTATATCAATGGGAATGTCAGAGATAACTAAAGTACAAGCAATAAACAAAAATTTCTGGCACTCTATGAATGCGCTTCCAAAGTGAATTTTATTCCGACAAATAAACGTTTCGGTCTGAATGACCTTCCTCAGTATGTCGGTAGGAAGAAATAGGAAGCCAAATAGAATGGATAGGGAATCCTTGTAGGTACAAGCAAAGTATGATAAATTGGAGAAATACAGGCAGATACTTATCCATCGTGCAATACCATCGAGGAGGCGTTTAACTGACTCTAAAATTATTCTGCAGAAGGAGAACAACCCCAAACATACAACCAATGTCTGGATGTAGTAAGGAGGTCCAAAAGAGGAAAGAGAGGGTGAGTTTTTTTTTTTTTTTTAAGTTCCTCTGGGCCTCTGCTTTTTAAACTTTGGAGGCCAAGGGGGGGGGGGGGGGGTAAATACTTTTTAGTTTGTTCAGGATGAATCTCCATTTGTGCAGTGTAGTAAAAATACAAACTATTTGGAATATTCAGGTTGAACCTGCTTCTGTACCTACCCTGTTTTCCCAAAAATAAGACCCCGCTAATTGTTCCCCGCTTTGTTTGCCGCTTGTTCCCTGCTCCAGCCGCTGCATAAAACATCCCCCGAAAATAAGAAAGGTCATATATTTCGTTAGATAATTAATTATAAGAACATGTCTTATTTTCGGGGAAACAGGGTATCTACAATGTAATTAAGAATCAGGAGTTCTGGAAGTGATGACATGGCCACCAAAGATCCTTGATCTCAACATCATCCAGACTGTCTGGAATTGGATAAAGAAACCCATCAGCAAGAAAACAAAGCGTAACACTGTGCCCATTCAAATCAAGGAGATTGTCTACAGCAGGCATAGTGTCCTACTATAATAGTGGTAGGATGGAATTGCTATCTGTACAGTGATTATACTACTAGACTATTGAACTTGCATCTGTGTCTTTATCTATTGCAGTTGGGCACTCAGCTGATGGTATGATCCATGACTTAGGGCCTCTGGTTAGGGGAGAGGAGAATACAGTTAGTCTTATAAGGTCCTGATCAGTCTAAGGAGGGAGCCATGGACTGAGTGATGGGAGGAGTTTATATGTTTTCCTTTGAATATGGTGACATTTCCTAAATAAAAAATTGGGAGGGGGAGAACTACTATATAATAACAGTAAAGCGCCATAGGCGGAGTTTCACCCTCAGCTCTCCAGCACGAAGGAACACCCGCCCACCCTGCCCTTTTGGTTTTGGTTGATGTTCTCCCTTTGATTGTTTCATGTTGTTTTACTTTTCTTTTTAGGGGGCATTCACACGGAGTAAAGTGGGGCTGATTCTGCTACGATAACTCGCGGCAGAATCAGCGCTGATAAATAGACTCCCATTGACTTAAATGGGTTACGTTTTCTGTGCAAAACACATTCAAATCAAGAGAAGCACACCAAGAGAAGTAGTAATGGCTAGGCCCAGCATAGGGAGGTGCCCCAGCTGCCATCTGGTGATGGAAGACCTGGGTATCCAGAAGCATAAACGACAACATCTCCAGGGCCAGCAGTTTTTCGATGAGGCTGCTAAAGGCTTGGTCATGTGGGTGGCTTGTGCTGTACTTCTGCTGCAATGAAATGCCTGGGAGATGGGGAGTGGCTGGGAAGAGGCGCATGATGGTGTAAGCAAAAAGGGCGGATGAGGGTGAACTCCCTAATGTGTCAGAGACAGATGTGGAGGTGTCCAGCCTAGTGGTCTGGACTGCAGTACCAGCACTGTAAACAGTGGAAGAGGCAGTGTCGGCAACGCCGGGCAACGATTGTCCTGCATTTGCTCTCTCCCACTGAGCTCAGGGCTTGCCTTCCAAATGACAGCGCACACAAAAGGTGGTAAGGTTTCTCTTTTTAGAGCCCCTACTCAGTTTAGACTTGCAAAGTGAGCAAACTGCACTAAATTTGTCATGAAACTGACATGCAAATGATGGATCTATCCATTGGCTGTTCATTTTGATGAAAGTCAGCTGGTCAGCACTGTCAGCTGACAGCCAGCTGTGCTTATCTGTGATGATGCCATCTTTATCCTGATGACACCCAATTATACACATCTTCCCATGACATCACCCCTGCACTCATACAGAACACCAGTGACTGTCTCTCTGCTGTCTCTAATATCATGTCCTCGCTCTATTTGACACTAAATCTCACTAAGACTAAACTACTACTGTTTCCACCATCTAATAGATCTGTCCCTGATCTATCCATTGCAGTCTCAGGCCTTACTATAACTCCTAGGCAGCAGGCCCGTTGCCTCGGGGTCATGTTTGACGCAGACCTTTCCTTCACCCCTCATATTGAATCACTTGCACGTTCATGTCACCTCCACCTCAAAAACATCTCCAGAATACACCCTTTCCTCACCAGAGATACACTAAAGACACTTATTGTCTCTCTGATTCATTCTCGCCTTGACTACTGTAACTCCTTACTAATCGGTCTTCCCCTCACTAAACTCTCCCCTCTACAATCTATTCTGAATGCAGCGGCGAGGCTCATCTATCAGGCTAGATGCTACAGCGATGCCTCTGGTCTGTGCCAGTCACTACACTGGCTGCCTATTCATTATAGAATAAAATATAAAGTTATTACTCTCATCCACAAGGCTCTCCATAATGCCGCACCTCCCTACATCTCCTCCCTCATCTCTGTCTACCGCCCAACCCGTGTTCTCCGCTCACTCAATAACCTAACACTTACATCCTCTATTATCGGAACCTCCCACGCTCATATACAAGACTTCTCCCGAGCTGCACCACTTCTCTGGAATGCTCTACCCCGGACAATAAGATTAACTCCCAACTTCTACAGTTTCAAATGCAAACTAAAGATGCATCTTATCAGACAAGCCTATCACAATGTCTAATGTAAACCCTTAACCCTCCTCTGTCCCCGTTCCCACATTACCCCACATGATATGATGTCATCTCAGGATAACTTTATCTGTCCAAGCTCCATCCACATGTTACAGGACATGACTGGTGACGGCTCATAAAGTTTTATGTTTGTGTGATGACAGTCACCTCTATTACAGAATTGTCTGACCCCTGTATAAGCAATACCGTCCCTGCTACCTCTTGTGTCACCCCCTCTACCTCATAGATTGTAAGCTCTTGTGAGCAGGGCCCTCAGTCCCATTGTGTGAAATGACGTTCTTTGTTATCTATGTCTGTATTTGAACCCTACAAATTGCACAGCACTACGGAATATGTTGGCGCTATAGAAATAAAATGTATTATTATTATTATTTAGTATATTTATTATTATTATGCCACCGGCTGCGCTGAAGACCCTTTCCGATAGCACGCTGGCAGCAGGAAAGAACCTCCAATGCATACAGAGCAAGTTCCAGCCACAAATCCAACTTGGAGACCCAATAAGTATAGGGCGCAGAGGGATTGGAGAGGACAGGGCTGGTGTCGGGCAGGTACTCCCACAACATGCGCCTATACTTATCCCTCCTGGTGACACTAGTGTCACGACCTGAAGACCTGTATAAAAATTGTGTGTTTTTTCGGTGGGGTTTGGTCGGGGTTTTGATCTTTATATTTTGGGGTTTTTTTATATTTGATATTTTTGATATTTATATGCACTGTAACATTTTATCTGCTGAATAATCTTTTTAAAACTTTGCGCTCGTCTGTTCTCAATTTGTATAGAGTCCTTATCCTCATAAGACATGCTCGACACGCATCTACCATAAAAATATATTGCTGTGTTATTTTAGACAAACCCCAAACATGTCTGTCTGACTGTACAGTGAAGTAGGCGCACGCTCCTAATACATAGTATGAGAGACGTATCATGCATACATTAGCGCAAGCTGCTGGCACGTGTTTCATTCTAATTGCTGCACCACTTATGGAACTAAACCCCCCGATGTAATATAGTTTGTGCCGACTGATGTAGCAAAAAAGGAGAAGGTTAGAGTTTTTACAATATGCACTGAGGCTTGGCGGGGGAGGGGAGGTTCACATATCATCACATTCTACAGTCATTGGTATGAGTAGGGGAAGTTGAGAATGGCCTTTTGTTTTCTGTGGGGGAAGGATTTGATGTTAGTCTCAATGGCTTGTGTGGAGGGGGGTGGTGGTCTTTGTTTTCAATGAGTTGTCTCTTAGGGTAAGTTCACACAGAGTTTTTTAGTCAGGATTTTGAGGCCGTATCCGCCTCAAAATCCTGACCAAAAAGACGACTCCCATTGAAATCAATGGGAGCTGCTCAGGTCTTTTTTCCGGGAGCCGTTTCTTCTGGCTCCTCATTCTTCAGGCCGAGTTGCCTTGTGATTCGGCCTGAAGAAACTCCCTCCTCCAGACTAGGCCCATTCAGACTGTGTGGCTGGATTCTGGTGCAGTGCGTCGGCTTTCAGTCACGGCTCCCCGGCTTTTGGACCGGCCTCCGCCTCAGGTTTTGGTTCAAAAACCCGTCTGAACTTACCCTAAGGCTCAAATCATTAAGCTTGATTATATGGCTGGATTAAGCTGTATCATAAATCAGTGTGGCCCCTGACACCATCCTTTGGAGAATGTGGAGCTGCAAATGCAAACTAAAGACTAACCCTCCTGTGTTCACGCTCACTCGTTACCCCACAGGATATGATGTGATATCGGACTGTAACTTTATATGTCCAGGCTCCATCTGCAGTAAAAGACACGACTAGTGATGGCTAATACAGCTTTATATATGTGTAATGACAGGAACCTCTATCAGAAAAATAGCTGGACCACTGTATAAGCAATGTCACCTCCTATGTCACCTCCTACCCCTGCTACCTCTTCAGTCACCTCCTCTACCTCATAGATTGCAAGCTCTTGTGAGCAGGGTCCTCATTACTATTATGTGAAATGACTATCACTCTGTAATGTTTCTTTTTGTCTGTTCTTAAACCCTACAATTTGAAAATTCTACAGAATATGTTGGTGCTATGGAAATAAAATGTATTATTATTATTATTATTATTATTATTATTATTATTATTATTATTATTATTATTATTATTATTACTATTATTATTATTACTACTACTACTATTATTATTAATACTACTACTACTACTACTACTACTATTATTATTATTATTATTATTATTACTATTATTATTATTATTATTATTATTATTACTACTACTACTACTACTACTACTACTACTATTATTATTATTATTATTATTATTATTATTACTATTATTATTACTACTACTACTATTATTATTAATACTACTACTACTACTATTATTATTATTATTATTATTATTATTATTATTATTATTATTATTATTATTACTATTATTATTACTATTATTATTATTATTACTATTATTATTATTATTATTATTATTATTATTATTATTATTATTATTATTATTATTACTACTACTACTACTACTACTACTACTACTACTACTACTACTACTACTACTACTATTATTATTATTATTATTAATATTATTATTATTATTATTATTATTTACTAATATTTTCATTTAGCCCTAGAATTTACACATTCACAAGGGGTTAAAGAAGAAAATGCATCACACAATTGGTTATACAAGTTCTCCCGACTGCCATAATACCCCAAATGTGAATGTAAAGTGATGTTGGGCACACAGCGAGACGCAGAAGGGAAGGAGCGCCACAGAGCTGGTGAGGGCACATTTGCTGTCATCAGTTTCAGGCACTATTGACAAATTTCTCATTTTCACAAAAGGTTAAAAGTAAAAAATCCTCACAAAGTTTTTTATACAATTTCTCCTGAACACGACAATACCCCATATGTGGTCGAAACTGCTGTATGGGAACATGGCAGAGCTAGGAATGGAAAGAGCGCTATTTGGCTTTTAGAGGGCAAGTTTTACTCCAATAGTTGTTGGGTGCCATGTCTGATTTACAGATCACTAAGATACCAGCACAACAGGAAACCCCAAAGCTTAACCCCATTTTGTAAACTGCACCCCTCAAGGAATGTATCAGGGGATATTCTGGGCATTTTGATCCCATAGACGTTTCAAGATTTTATTAACATTGGGCAGTGAAAATGAAACATTGTAAGTTTTTGCAATAAAATGTCACTTTAGCCAGAACTTCTTCATTTTTACTGAGGATAAAGGAGAAAATGTCTCCAACAATTTGTTACACAATTTCTCCTGACTACAGAAATACCCCCCATGTAAAGGAAATCTGCTGTATAGGCGCAGGGCACAGAAGGCAGGGAGTACTATTCGGCTTCTGGAGGGCAGAGTCATTTTCAGGTGCCCCTAAGGTGCTAACGCAGTGGAGAGTGCAAGAAGTGACTTCATTTTGGAACCTGCACCCCTTAAAGGGCAATAGTGACCATTTTTACCCCAGAGATGCTTTACAAAAAGTAATAGGTAGCAGATGGTGCAAAATTACAATTGACATTTCCCCAGATAGGCCATTTCAGTGCCCGATAGGTCCTGTCCATATCATGGCGCAGTAAAAGTCACCTCTCCAGTTATCATACTCTGTGTCCTGATTTTGGAAACACCCTACATGAGACTCTAATCTTTTGCCTACATATCCGGCAGGGCTCCGAAACCAAGAAGCACCATGCGCATTTGAGGCCTAATTTGGTATTTTGCATTTTATTGGGAGCAATGGCAGGAATTCTGAGGCAAAATATAAAAATCGACCCCCTATTTTAGAAACTACTGTCCTCAAGGAATGTATCAAGGGGAGTAGTGAGTATTTAAGCCCCCGAATATTGCACTATTTAAATTCTCTGAAATATATGCTACGTGAAAAAAATTGCAATTTGTCCAGAGATATTCCATTTTGATACGCAATATGTCGCGCCCGGCTTGTGGCAGCAGAGGCCCACACTCCAAAAACTGTTAAGCAGGTTCTCCTTGGTACAACAGACTTTGTAGTGTTCATCTCTGACACAAACGCGACATAACATATTGTGCACTGACGTGACGGATTTCTGGAGATAATGTCACTTTCAATTCTGGAAAACAAATTAATGCAACAACTGGGGGGGTTATAATGTGCACTGTACCCCGGGATATACACCTTCAGGGTTGTAGATTCAAAAATAGGGTCACGTGTCAGGGAATACACCTTACTGGCATTTCAGGAACTTTTATGCAAAGTTGGCATGACATTTAAAAAAAAACAAACTACAAAACCCAAATAGCAGTTTGTCCCCACTGTATGATAGTTATGTGGGGTATCCTGGGTATATCCATGTCATATATCCGGGTATAAACTGCTGTTTGGTTTTCAGAGAGGATATTTGAATGGTTTGGTTTTTGGACTCTTACACGGACGGTGGGGGGCATTGTGGGGGGTCAGTTCTTGTGGACTTTCTCTTATATCTGCGGTGCCCCCTGATATTCGCTCGCACAGCTTATACATCTCCTTCTTCCCACAGTCAGTTTTGTCCATATGATTTGGTTATTTGGGGGGTTTGTCCTCACATTGTACAAGCTATATTCTTTATATTTCCAGGTGATGTGGCCATATGGGGCTCGGTTTTGGCTGGATGAGATGTACTTGTTAATGACACCATTCTCGGATGCCTATAACTTATTGAGTAAATGTTAGTAACTCTTTCTGGGTGGGATCTAAAGATAACCCAACAAACCTGCCATTGCTTTGTAACATGTTTTACCATTCACCATACAGCGTAAGTAACATGTTCTTCTTATTCTGGGGGTCATTACTATTACGATGATACCTACCGTATATTCTCGAGTATAAGCCAAATTTTCAGCCCAGTTTTTGTGCTGTATAAGCCCCCACTCGTCGTATACTCGAGTCAGCAGAAAAAAAAAAAAAAAATATATATATTTTTTTTTTAGGATGGGGGGGGGGGTCTATGACCAGCAACAATATTAATGTATAGAATCTCCCATAAAATAGTGCAAAAAAAAAAAAAAAAAAATTTAAAAAAATAAATCTAAAGTTGTAAATCCCTCCTTTCCCTAGAAGACAGATAAAAGTAGAAAATTACTGTGAAACACAAACACATTAGGTATCCCTGCGTCTGACAGTGCCCGGTCTACTGAATATATTGTATCTGCAGTGCTCCTGTTCCGTCGGGAAGGGGTTAATGGGAGCACTGCAGATACCCTATATTCAGCCAGACTGAATTCCAAGTGGGGGAAGAAAAAACCTCAATCCTCAAGCTCAGGGAAGGGGCAGACAGACAACCAAAACACCCCCTCCCCTTCCCCTGCACCCAAAAACTCCGACCATTTTAATTTTTGAAATGTTCCAGTAGCTGCTGCATTCTCTCCCCCCCCCCCCCCCCCTCGGCTTATACTCGAGTCAATAAGTTTTACCAGTTTTTTTGTGGTAAAATTAGGGGCCTCGGCTTATATTCGGGTCGGCTTATACTCGAGTATATACGGTAAGTTACGATGTATTTTATTCGTTACTAATATTATTATCACATCATCATCTGCTTAGCATTGTTATTTTTGGTTGACAGTCGGTTCAGGGCTTAGATTCTGTGGAACGAGCTGCGCTTTTTAGTCCCACCGTTTTGGGGATCAGCTGACATTTGATCCCATTTTACTGAACATTTTGTGAGACAAGATGAAGAAAAGTCATTATTTCCTTTTTTTTTTTTTTTTTTTTTACGTTTTAGTCTTTTTTCCGTGGTTCATCGTGTGGAATAAATAATGTTTTAGTTTTATTGATCAGGTTGTTACTGATGCGGTGATGCCAAATATGTGCGGGGTTTTATTTTTATTACTTACATAACATATTTTACATGGGGAAATGTAATTTTAGGGGCTTTACTTAGATATTAATTTTTTAAATCTTTTTTTTTTTTTAAAAGGGGATGACAAAGTGATTGTGACCCCAATATATAGTAACCCCCTGAGGATCGCCGTGGCATTGCCTTCCTGGTAGTGCTGTACTATTATGGCGGATGTCAGGAAAGTGTTATAGGCGACATCACTTATTAGAGATTGTATAAAGCTGCCCCTAGTGGTGGCCGGGAGGATTATCGGTCTTTATTAACATGTCACATGGTAAAATAATGAGCCTCCCCCACCCACTATTATTACCTATATGTGGCTATATATCTCTTGTATTCAGTAGGAATCTGCTGAGCCTCAACGCTACATTGTCTATGTATATTGTATATTCATTCAGTCCTGACACATTGCCGGCTGAGTAATGTGTGACGTCACATGTAGTGCGATCATCTGCAGGACGGTCAGCACTAAGGATTGTGACCCCGCAGTGCAACAACACAAAAGTCACTATTACCCCCCCCCCCATATGTATCACTGCAGCAGCATCTTCAGGAGTATAGGGGCAAAAGCTTTATAATAGAATATAATACAGAGATATTCTGCCTAGCACAGTGTATAATAGTGGTGTGGGGGAGGGGCATTATGTTACCACATGGCACATTACACATCATCATTTATTACTATTATTACAGTCATTCCTTTCTTCTCCCCAACAGATCAGTTTTTCTGTTCATTTCAGATCTAAATAAAATAATAAAACATTTTGGGAAAAACACACAAGCTAAAAGTCCAGCACTGGAAGCCATTACTGCAAATATCTCCACGGCCACCATGTATTTCCCTCTGGTGCTCAGATAAGCCGGGATCATGGCCATCCAGACACTACAGAACAGCAGCATGCTGAAGGTGATGTACTTGGCCTCATTAAAACTGTCCGGTAATGTCCTCACCATGAAAGCCAGAAGAAAGCTGACAGCGGCCAGGAGCCCCATATAACCCAACATGGAGTAGAACCAGAGATCTGAGCCCTCATTACACTGAATGATGATCTTCTCAGGATAAGACTGAGTGTCCAGGTCCTGGAATGGGGGAGAAATAGACAACCACAGAACACAGATGACAACCTGGAAGGATGAACACAACAACACTATGGTATAGGGCAGCTTCACACTCAGCCATTGTCTCCAGGGACTTCCAGGCTTGGTGGACTTAAAAGCAACACAAACCATAACAGTCTTGGCCAGAAGTGAAGAGACGGCGACTGAGAAGAAGACTCCAAAACTGGTTTCACGTAATCTACAAGTGACATCACTGGGACGACCAAGAAACAAGAAGACAGAGAGGAAGCTGAGGATGATGGAGACCAGGAGGAGATAACTCAGGTTCCGGTTATTGGCTCTAACAATAGGAGTGTCCCGGTAGGAAATAAATATTCTAAATATGGAGCCGGTCACAAGACATCCGAAGAGCGAGACGGAGGAAGATACAGAAGCAATGGTGTCATTATGGTAAGAGATGAATTCCATTACTTTGGGCAGACATCGGTCTCTCTTCTCATTCGGCCACTTGTCACTTTGGCACTTACTGCAGCTGTCGGCATCTGTAGGGAGATTTCATAACATATTAGATATTATAAAGGACCGATCTGTCTGATAACAACACAAGTCAGGACTCTCAGGACCTGCGGGAACAAATAGTAAATGTACCAAACTAGATATTTAGTATCAATGGAATCCTGTGACACATCGTATAAAGGTAACATATCTTATCTATGTCCCATGGGGAAATGGAGAGAAAGATAATGGAAGACTTGGTGCAGAAATAGTTACTACAAGCTAATAAGTATGTTCATACAACTCAGTGTGAAGGAAACGTCCCAATATGGGAACAATGAGAAAAAATTAAATAATTATAATTCCTAGAATGTCACAATGACAAGACAAAGCAAAGAACTCTTAGCCATTGTTGGAGGGCAATCACCCCTGGATATGTTGCTGTAGGCCAAAACAATAATCAAGCGAGCACTCGGAAAACAGACTCAGACGCCAGGGTATCTCAAGCAAATGTTTCAGTTTATTGCAGCATCCAGTGGGTACTTATAGGAAGTCTGATATACTCCAGTCACAGAGTACATGCCCTTACAGGGAGATCCGATTCCGGGCCTAGTTTTACGACATGCAGACACAACAAGAACTGGTAACAGTGCACATCTGCTTCTTCTCCCAGCTTCCATATCACTATGCCCTAGTCTGGCTGGCAGGCTCACAGCGAGCTACTATTCTACTAGTTTTCAAGAACAACAATTATTATTATTATTATTATTATTATTATTATTATTATTATTTTAACCCTCACACCATTATGGTCTTATAACAGGGATGAGGTTAAATGGATGACATGGTCATACAGATGTGTCCTGCCTTACCTTTACTATTGGTCGGACCTGTAATCCCGATAAAAAACAAAGAGCTCACCCCAAATTATATTAAATTATATCAATTTTACTCCAAACAAATAATACCTATGCTTATAAACATGAGACCACAGCGGTTTCTTGTCCAGATATGTGTATCATGAGATGACCAGATATGTGTATCATGAGATGACCAGATATGTATATCATGAGATGTCCAGATATGTGTATCATGAGATGTCCAGATATGTGTATCATGAGATGACCAGATATGTGTATCATGAGATGTCCAGATATGTGTATCATGAGATGACCAGATATGTGTATCATGAGATGACCAGATATGTGTATCATGAGATGTCCAGATATGCGTATCATGAGATGTCCAGATATGCGTATAATGAGATGACCAGATATGTGTATCATGAGATGTCCAGATATGTGTATCACGAGATGACCAGATATGTGTATCATGAGATGTCCAGATATGTGTATCATGAGATGACCAGATATGCGCATCATGAGATGACCAGATATGCGTATCATGAGATGACCAGATATGTGTAACATGAGATGACCAGATATGTGTATCATGAGATGACCAGATATGTGTATCATGAGATGTCCAGATATGTGTAACATGAGATGACCAGATATGCGTATCATGAGATGTCCAGATATGTGTAACATGAGATGACCAGATATGTGTATCATGAGATGACCAGATATGTGTATCATGAGATGTCCAGATATGTGTAACATGAGATGACCAGATATGCGTATCATGAGATGTCCAGATATGCGTATCATGAGATGTCCAGATATGCGTATCATGAGATGTCCAGATATGCGTATAATGAGATGACCAGATATGCGTATCATGAGATGTCCAGATATGCGTATCATGAGATGACCAGATATGCGTATCATGAGATGTCCAGATATGCGTATCATGAGATGACCAGATATGCGTATCATGAGATGTCCAGATATGCGTATAATGAGATGACCAGATATGTGTATCATGAGATGTCCAGATATGCGTATCATGAGATGTCCAGATATGCGTATCATGAGATGTCCAGATATGCGTATCATGAGATGTCCAGATATGCGTATCATGAGATGTCCAGATATGTGTATCATGAGATGACCAGCCGTTCAAAACAACAAGATATTTTTATTTTATTTTTTTAATGTAGATTGTGAGCCCACGTAGGGCTCACAATGTACATTTTTTCCCTATCAGTATGTCTTTTTTGGAGTATGGGATGGAAATCCACGCAAACATGGGGAGAACATACAAACTCCTTGCAGATGGCTTTTTGCCCTTGGTGGGATTTGAACCAAAGACTCCAGTGCTGCAAGGCTGCAGTGCTAACCACTGAGCCACCGTGTGGCCCCTTAGATATTTTTATATTATGTCACAAGATGTCTATCCTCTATTGTAATAGGATGTGAAGCTTGTTACAGGTTAATCTAGAAAGTTGTAATGTTGTTTCAGATTGGTTCCATATTATATTGTAGTCCTTAATAAAGCTGAGCTGAGGATGAAAACATCTGCATTATGGATCTGGATTTTATTCTCCATGATTTTTCATAAGAAGAAAATGTAAAATACATCTCTAGAAAATCATTGTCATCATCTACAATGGTAAGACAGTACTACTACTCCTACTAGAACATCATCACACTGGTAAGACAGTACTTCTACTCCTACTAGAACATCATCACACTGGTAAGACAGTACTACTACTCCTACTAGAACATCATACACTGGTAAGACAGTACTACTACACCTACTATAGCATCATCACACTGGTAAGACAGTACTACTACTCCTACTAGAACATCATCACACTGGTAAGACAGTACTTCTACTCCTACTAGAACATCATCAGACTGGTAAGACAGTACTACTACTCCTACTAGAACATCATCACAATGGTAAGACAGTACTACTACTCCTACTAGACCATCATCACACTGGTAAGACAGTACTACTACTCCTACTAGAACATCATCACAATGGTAAGACAGTACTACTACTCCTACTAGAACATCATCACACTGGTAAGACAGTACTACTACTCCTACTAGAACATCATCACACTGGTAAGACAGTACTACTACTCCTACTAGAACATCATCAGACTGGTAAGACAGTACTACTACTCCTACTAGAACATCATCAGACTGGTAAGAAAGTACTACTACTCCTACTAGAACATCATCACACTGGTAAGACAGTACTACTACTACTACTAGAACATCACCACACTGGCAAGACAGTACTACTACTACTACTAGAACATCATCACACGGTAAGACAGTACTACTATTACTACTAGAACATCATAACACTGGCAAGACAGTACTACTACTACTACTAGAACATCATCACACGGTAAGACAGTATTACTACTCCTACTAGAACACCATCACACTGGTAAGACAGTACTACTACTCCTACTAGAACATCATCACACTGGTAAGACAGTACTACTACTCCTACTAGACCATCATCACACTGGTAAGACAGTACTACTACTCCTACTAGACCATCATGTACATTGGTAAGACAGTACTACTACTCCTACTAGTACATCATCACACTGGTAAGACAGTACTACTACTCCTACTAGACTATCATCACACTGGTAAGACAGTACTACTACTCCTACTAGACCATCATGTACACTGGTAAGACAGTACTACTACTCCTACTAGACCATCATGTACACTGGTAAGACAGTACTATTCTCCATCATTTTTCATAAGAAGAAAATGTAAAATATATCTCTAGAAAATCATTGTCATCATCTACAATGGTAAGACAGTACTACTATTCCTACTAGAACATCATCACACGGTAAGAAAGTACTACTACTCCTACTAGAACATCATCACACTGGTAAGACAGTACTACTACTCCTACTAGACCATCATCACACTGGTAAGACAGTACTACTACTACTCCTACTAGAACATCATCATACTGGTAAGACAGTACTACTACACCTACTAGAACATCATCACACTGGTAAGACAGTACTACTACACCTACTAGAACATCATCACACTGGTAAGTCAGTACTACTACTCCTACTAGAACATCATCACACTGGTAAGACAGTACTACTACTCCTACTAGAACATCATCACAATGGTAAGACAGTACTACTACTCCTACTAGACCATCATCACACTGGTAAGACAGTACTACTACTCCTACTAGTACATCATCACACTGGTAAGACAGTACTACTACTCCTACTAGTACATCATCACACTGGTAAGACAGTACTACTACTCCTACTAGACCATCATGTACACTGGTAAGACAGTACTACTACTCCTACTAGACCATCATGTACACTGGTAAGACAGTACTATTCTCCATCATTTTTCATAAGAAGAAAATGTAAAATATATCTCTAGAAAATCATTGTCATCATCTACAATGGTAAGACAGTACTACTACTCCTACTACAACATCATCACACTGGTAAGACAGTACTACTACTCCTACTAGAACATCATCACACGGTAAGACAGTACTACTATTCCTACTAGAACATCATCACACGGTAAGAAAGTACTACTACTCCTACTAGAACATCATCACACTGGTAAGACAGTACTACTACTCCTACTAGACCATCATCACACTGGTAAGACAGTACTACTACTACTCCTACTAGAACATCATCATACTGGTAAGACAGTACTACTACTCCTACTAGACAATCATCACACTGGTAAGACAGTACTACTACTCCTACTAGACCATCATCACACTGGTAAGACAGTACTACTACTCCTACTAGACCATCATCACACTGGTAAGAAAGTACTACTACTCCTACTAGAGCATCATCACACTGGTAAGACAGTACTACTACTCCTACTAGAACATCATCACACTGGTAAGACAGTACTACTACTCCTACTAGAACATCATCACACTGGTAAGACAGTACTACTACTCCTACTAGACGATCATCACACTGGTAAGACAGTACTACTACTCCTACTAGTACATCATCACACTGGTAAGACAGTACTACTACTCCTACTAGAACATCATCACACTGGTAAGACAGTACTACTACTCCTACTAGAGCATCATCACACTGGTAAGACAGTACTACTACTCCTACTAGACCATCATCACACTGGTAAGACAGTACTACTACTCCTACTAGAGCATCATCACACTGGTAAGACAGTACTTCTACTCCTACTAGACCATCATGTACACTGGTAAGACAGTACTACTACTCCTACTAGACCATCATGTACACTGGTAAGAGTACTATTCTCCATCATTTTTCATAAGAAGAAAATGTAAAATATATCTCTAGAAAATCATTGTCATCATCTACAATGGTAAGACAGTACTACTACTCCTACTAGAACATCATCACAAGGTAAGAAAGTACTACTACTCCTACTAGAACATCATCACACAGTAAGACAGTACTACTATTCCTACTAGAACATCATCACACTGGTAAGACAGTACTACTACTACTACTAGAACATCATCACACTGGTAAGACAGTACTACTACTCCTACTAGAACATCATCACACTGGTAAGACAGTACTACTACTACTCCTACTAGAACATCATCATACTGGTAAGACAGTACTACTACTCCTACTAGAACATCATCACACGGTAAGAAAGTACTACTACTCCTACTAGAACATCATCACACTGGTAAGACAGTACTACTACTCCTACTAGAACATCATCACACGGTAAGACGGTACTACTACTCCTACTAGAACATCATCACACTGGTAAGACAGTACTACTACTCCTACTAGAACATCATCACACTGGTAAGACAGTACTACTACTCCTACTAGAACATCATCACACGGTAAGACAGTACTACTACTCCTACTAGAACATCATCACACTGGTAAGACAGTACTACTACTCCTACTAGAACATCATCACACAGTAAGACGGTACTACTACTCCTACTAGAACATCATCACACTGGTAAGACAGTACTACTACTCCTACTAGAACATCATCACACTGGTAAGACAGTACTACTACTCCTACTAGAACATCATCACACGGTAAGACAGTACTACTACTCCTACTAGAACACCATCACACTGGTAAGACAGTACTACTACTCCTACTAGAACATCATCACACTGGTAAGACAGTACTACTACTCC
Source organism: Leptodactylus fuscus (assembly GCF_031893055.1). Lineage (NCBI taxonomy): Eukaryota > Metazoa > Chordata > Amphibia > Anura > Leptodactylidae > Leptodactylus > Leptodactylus fuscus. The sequence goes on along the minus strand of NC_134265.1, from coordinate 363,524,259 downwards.
TACTAGAACATCATCACACTGGTAAGACAGTACTACTACTCCTACTAGAACATCATCACACTGGTAAGACAGTACTACTACTCCTACTAGAACATCATCACACTGGTAAGACAGTACTACTACTTTACTAGAACATCATCACACGGTAAGACGGTACTACTACTCCTACTAGAACATCAACACACTGGTAAGACAGTACTACTACTCCTACTAGAACATCATCACACGGTAAGACAGTACTACTACTCCTACTAGAACACCATCACACTGGTAAGACAGTACTACTACTCCTAGTAGAACATCATCATCACACTGGTAAGACAGTACTACTACTCCTACTAGAACATCATCACACTTGTAAGACAGTACTACTACTCCTACTACTACTACTACTACTACTACTACTACTAGAACATCATCACACTGGTAAGATAGTACTACTACTCCTACTAGAACATCATCACACTGGTAAGACAGTACTTCTACTCCTACTAGACCATCATGTACACTGGTAAGACAGTACTACTACTCCTACTAGAACATCATCACACTGGTAAGACAGTACTACTACTCCTACTAGACCATCATCACAAGGTAAGAAAGTACTACTACTCCTTCTCGAACATCATCACACTGGTAAGACAGTACTACTACTCCTACTAGAACATCATCACACTGGTAAGACAGTACTACTACTCCTACTAGAACATCATCACACTGGTAACACAGTACTACTACTCCTACTAGAGCATCATCACACTGGTAAGACAGTACTACTACTCCTACTAGAACATCATCACACTGGTAAGACAGTACTACTACTCCTACTAGAACATCATCTACACTGGTAAGACAGTACTACTACTCCTACTAGAACATCATCACACTGGTAAGACAGTACTACTACTCCTACTAGAACATCATCACACTGGTAAGACAGTACTACTACTCCTACTAGAGCATCATCACACTGGTAAGACAGTACTCCTACTCCTACTAGAACATCATCACACTGGTAAGACAGTACTACTACTGCTACTAGAACATCATCACACTGGTAAGACAGTACTACTACTCCTACTAGAACATCACCTACACTGGTAAGACAGCGCTACTACTCCTACTAGAACATCATACACTGGTAAGACAGTATTACTACTCCTACTAGAACATCACCTACACTGGTAAGACAGTACTACTACTCCTACTAGAACATCATCACACTGGTAAGACAGTACTACTACTCCTACTAGAAAATCATACACTGGTAAGACAGTACTACTACTCCTACTAGAACATCATCACACTGGTAAGACAGTACTTCTACTCCTACTAGAACATCATACACTGGTAAGACAGTACTACTACTCCTACTAGAACATCATACACTGGTAAGACAGTACTACTACTCCTACTAGAACATCATCACACTGGTAAGACAGTACTACTACTCCTACTAGAACATCATACACTGGTAAGACAGTACTTCTACTCCTACTAGAGCATCATACACTGGTAAGACAGTACTACTACTCCTACTAGAACATAATCACACTGGTAAGACAGTACTACTACTCCTACTAGAACATAATCACACTGGTAAGACAGTACTACTACTACTACTAGAACATCATCACACTGGTAAGACAGTACTACTACTCCTACTAGAACATCATCACACTGGTAAGACAGTACTACTACTCCTACTAGAACATCATACACTGGTAAGACAGTACTACTACTCCTACTAGAACATAATCACACTGGTAAGACAGTACTACTACTCCTACTAGAACATAATCACACTGGTAAGACAGTACTACTACTACTACTAGAACATCATCACACTGGTAAGACAGTACTACTACTCCTACTAGAACATCATCACACTGGTAAGACAGTACTACTACTCCTACTAGAACATCATCACACTGGTAAGACAGTACTACTACTACTCCTACTAGAACATCATCACACTGGTAAGACAGTACTACTACTCCTACTAGAACATCATCACACTGGTAAGACAGTACTACTACTCCTACTAGAACATCATCACACTGGTAAGACAGTACTACTACTACTCCTACTAGAACATCATCACACTGGTAAGACAGTACTACTACTCCTACTAGAACATCATACACTGGTAAGACAGTACTACTACTCCTACTAGAACATCATCACACTGGTAAGACAGTACTACTACTCCTACTAGTACATCATACACTGGTAAGACAGCACTACTACTCCTACTAGAACATCATCACACTGGTAAGACAGTACTACTACTCCTACTAGAACATCATCACACTGGTAAGACAGTACTACTACTACTCCTACTAGAACATCATCACACTGGTAAGACAGTACTACTACTCCTACTAGAACATCATCACACTGGTAAGACAGTACTACTACTCCTACTAGAACATCATACACTGGTAAGACAGTTCTGCTGCTACTACTAGAACATCATCACACTGGTAAGACAGTACTACTACTCCTATCATATACCGGTTATATTGGAGATCTCTCCTTCTGAACATGGCACGCAGTCATAGCAGCAGGTGTGAATTGTTTCTCTTGCCTTCTTCCTGCTTCCAGGTAAACATGGCTCTGAGCAGCGGGATACTGGGACCTGAAGGAGAAGACAAGAACCTTTACTGGAGTGACACAGAATGTCCATGTATGATCTCAGAGGGTGGACTATAGTAGGTGTCCCCAGCTCAGTGAATGAGATATGGAGTTTGTTGTTTTTCCTCCATCCCTTGTTACATCAGTGTGAGTGTTTGCTCCAATATTCCCGGTCTGATGTGATTTCTATCCTTGTAAATTGGCAGCGTTCATGGTTGGACTTTTTACATTATAGCCATGATGATGACATCATCAGTGACCTCACACTCCTATAGTCTTATGTGTCATTAAATTGTCACTGTGACACAGATTCAGCTGAAATATAAGAAATGGTATAAAGGGGAATACATTTTGGTTTGTCACAGAATATTTTCTAATTTAGGTCGGCAATCTCTGTAAGATAATGAGATGTCTGTGTCACTAATTGTCACTTCACTTGGATACAATGTGATAGAATGTGAGACATGTGATAGTGATGCGGCAGCTCTGACAGCAATGCCATTGTCTTTCTGTCTCCATAAATTCTCTCGGCTGCCCTCGTACCATTATGGGGAATATAGCCCGCTCTCCGCTCCAGGTCATGGGCTCCTCTCTCTCTGGCAGACGTCATTTTATTAGAATTGCACAAAATGAATCCCACAAATTCTGTAATCAAAAAGTTGGGAATTTTGGAATGAATTTGGTTGGTGTCATGATGAATCGCTCATCTCCACTGTAGTTTGTTGTTCCTCTTTTGTATATATAGCAGTATAGATGATGTTTTTGGGATTTATATACTTATAGTTCTTCTATTTTTGTATTTTGACCAGTTTTTTACTGTTATGACTTTATTAGACTGTAATTCACAAAAATCCTGCAAAATGACCTCTGAATGTGGAGCGGCGGTCCTGCGGGCGGTCAGTTTATCACACCGCTGTATCACAATAGCAGTTGTTACTGCTTTCAGTTGTGAGGAAAAGTGTTTTATGACCCCTGATGAGTCTTACAAAGGAGGAAATGCGTAGGGTCAGTTGCTATTGGTTAGTATGGTGGTTCAGTCTTGCTGGTTGTCTGAATAGGAGACCTGGCCATTGAGTCCTTGCTTCCTCTCTGTTGGCGTGGCGTTAGGCCAGTAACCTCAGAGCGGAGGAGGGGTGTACTCGCTGAGCCTACGTACAAGGTCCCGTTGTGGCAGCCTTGAGAGATTGGACACTATATTGCTTTTTGAGGGAGTGAGGGTAATATTAGTCTCTAGAGACATTATCAGAGACAGATCACTCCTGTTTTTCTTCTCACAAGAATGTTGTACACCTCGTAGGGTGTTGTGTGTGGTTTTAATATATATTAATAAAAGTCAAGTTTTAGTATTTCTTGGCTGGTTAGTGTCAGCTGCTCCTCTGTGAAATTAGAACTAAAGATGCTGTTTGGGGGATTTATATACTTCTTAGATACTTTATATACTTGTTCTTAAAATACTGCAAAATGTAACTAATGCCCAATAACGTAAGTGCCAAGTAACTGAACAGCTGATGTAGAGTAATTTTTTCTTTCAAATTCTCTTTTTATTCAAGGTAATTTTAAAGGAGTTGCTAGCAGAGCAATTCCCCAGTAGCTGCTGGTGAACTCTGGGGTCAGGGGCACAGTAGACAGTCCCGCTGTCCCTTCCAACTTGCCATTCCTATATCCTATTAATATTATAAAGGTGAAAGTTTGTGAGTTTGGATGTTTGTGGGTTTGTGTGTTTGGATGTTTGGATGTTTAGATGTTTGTTCCTCAATCACGCAAAACCCGCTCCACCTATTTGGCTGAAATTTTCCACAAACATAGTCACTACACTCGATTGCGCAATAGGCTACTTTTCGTCACAATAGCGCACATACGTTTTTCCCAGGACCCCCACAAAACCCAAACTCACATCACTATTTCTGCAATCTCACACACTTTCGACCATACGATTTGGCTGAAATTTTCCACAAACATAGTCACTACACTCGATTGCGCAATAGGCTACTTTTCGTCACAATAGCACACATACGTTTTTCCCAGGACCCCCACAAAACCCAAACTCACATCACTATTTCTGCAATCTCACACACTTTGGACCATAGCAAGCCACAAAATTCATATTACCCTCTACAGCAGAGGTCAGCATGCCAAGAGTGGCACTCCTGCCATATTTCACTGGCACACCAGCAGCCCAGGACCTGCAAGAGTTAAATGAAGTCCGAGTCTCTTCAGTGGGCTGCTAGAGCTCAGGCATAAGGACACTCCCCTTTGAGAGGGGTGCAGGAAACCCAGGGGGTGGAGCTTAATCGCTCAGGTCTGTGCCTGCTATAGTGGTCTGCATCCTCCTAACATTCCCCGAGGAGAAGAGGAATCTGCTAGCAAAGTGACACTGAAAAACACAAAGGTACATAGGATTACTGTTCTCATTAATGTCCGGCATTTGGGGTTATTAGTTTAGTCTTAGTAACTCCATGTGCCTCACATTAATAGGAATAACCCCCATCATGTCCCTCATATTAACCCCTGTGTGCCTCACATTAATAGGAATAAACCCCATCATGTCCCTCATATTAACCCCTGTGTGCCTCACATTATTAGGAATAAACCCCATCATGTCCCTCATATTAACCCCTGTGTGCCTCAAATTATTAGGAATAAACCCCATCATGTCCCTCATATTAACCCCTGTGTGCCTCATATTAATAGAAATAAACCCCATCATGTCCCTCATATTAACCCCTGTGGGTCCCATATAAGGGTTACTAATAAACCTCAATAATGAAGATACTTAACTATTACCTCCAAGTCTCTCACATATCAGTAACTCTTACACAAGGATTAATGTGAGGGACATGATGGGGTTAATTGCTATTACTAAGAGGCGCATGGAGTTACTAAAATGTCATGCACAGGGCCAGACTTTATGTGGCTGCTCGAGAGTATCCTGTGCCCAAAACTTACATGTACTGGCGGAAAATAACAAACCATACAATGTCGTATATCGAAGTATATTAACCTGAAATACCTCTGTCCCAAAGACACTATGTACAGTTTATACCAACACCGTATAGCAGCTGAACTACAAATTACATTCAGCACAAAAGTATCATGTGCTCTCAGAATTACAGCAAAAACAAGATACACAGTTACATTTCATATCCCATACCTTATACACAGTACGAAAACCTTACCCGCGCCTGTATATACCCACTTCTACAATCACCGCAGACGAAGTCGCGGGTACCAGCTAGTTACTATATATGTGACACAGAACGCAGACGAAACAAACAATAACAAAGGGAGGTCAGCTAGCCAAGGGTCCAGTAACAGTCGAGCAACACAGTACAGAATCAAAATCTAAGAGAATAGTCAAAAGGAAAGCCACGGGTCAGAGATCAGTAATACAATAGTAACAGAAAGTGGAGCTTAGCAGGGACAAAGTCTAAGGACAGAGTCACAATAGCCAAGAAGAAAGTGTGCCTGATGGCCTGTATATAGGAAGCCAAAGACCCACCCTGGGCTTGATTGGAAGACAGTCTGTCAATCACACAGGCAAGGCTGGAATTAACCATTTCATGAACAGAAGGAAAAAGGTGCAGGAAATGGGTATGGTCGAAATACAATATGCAAAGAACATGCCTCCTGTGCCAAAGTGTAAGAGCGAAGGGTAGCGCAGAGACCTGAACAGACAGAGACATTACAGTAACAAAGTACATAGTACAAGATATATTGTAGCAGAATAGCACCAACAATGTGCAACAATAGTCAAACAAGATTAAGTGTTAAGAGGGGAGCATAAAATGTAAGGCATCGGGCCTGACAGAGCTGATTGCGCATGTCCGCGCTACAAGAAAATGGCCGCTTACACTGTAAGCGGCCATTTTCTTGTAGCACGGGCATGCGCAGTCGGCTCTGTCCAGGCCCGATGCCTAGCAGAGTGAATTCAAGGCCGGAAGAGGACGTGGGGACGCTGCGCATGGAGAAGAATCCAGCCCGACCCTCACTCATAGACTTGGTAAGTAGAATTTGATCGAATGTTGCGTACCCCTGAAACGAGCATTTCCCCCCATAGACTATAATGGGGTTCGAAACCCGTTCGAATATTCGAACAGCGTGCGGCTGTTTGAATCGGATTTCGAACCTCGAACATTTTAGTGTTCGCACATCTCTAAGAAGGAGGGGTCCATGGCTACTGCTCCAAGCATACGGCAGGTTAGAGAAGACTTGGGTGTAAAAACAACCGGTAAGCAGTCTATCTGGCCTGGTGGGACTGAAAAGAGAGAGATCTTGACAAGCGATATGAAGGGTGGTATAGTGAATTAGTGTTGGGTAACCTGGTTGCCAGGTATTCCATTAGTTGAATTTATATTGTGTCCTGAAGGTGAACCATGGGCCCCAGATATCTACATGGATTAGTGTTTTTACACAGTTCCAAGCTATGTAATTCCTCACGTCTAGCTATGTCATCCACTTTGAGAGTCCATTCAGATACAGAGGGAGGCTCTTTTTCAAGCCAAAGCAATGGGATCAGCAATTTAGCCACCTGGACCAACAAGGCAGTGAGATTGCTTTTGGCCAGAAAACAAGTCCCACTAGGTAGCCACAGTAAAACTGATGTCAGGGGTCACGGTAATATTTGGGGAGCGGACCTGATGTAGAATTGCTTCTACCTGGGTCCAAAAATGCAAAATTGCTTTGGAAGTCCAAAAAATATGGCCAAGTGTGCATCCTCTCTCTCCACATCTCCAGAATTTGTCTTCTGTTCTTTGTTGCGGCAAGTCTTGGTGAGGTACTCTTTCTGGGATGCCATGACAGTGAACATTCTTGCGTCTCTCTCGATTTTCTTGGTCCTCTATCTTTTCTAGTACCATATTAAGTGCATTGAATTGTTTACAGTGAGTTTCCGTTGCTTTACAGAAAGTAATAATGGCGGACTGGATGCTTTCAACTGTATCTAACTGCACTTCCATCTCGCCTACCTCTGCCTTTATGTCTCCCAACTCCCACTTCACCGGGCAATCACTTGAGATAGGGCCCGCTTTAGGAAGGAACAGGAGATAGGGATAGAGTCACAGGATTCAGCTGTTTCTGTGCCTCCACTGACAATATCTGGGTCAGAGTCATCTAGGCCTTCATAGTCTTCTAGAGCTGGAAGCGGTGGTGCCATATTGTAAAGGTGCGCAGGAGACATCAGCGCCTTCTTGCTGAGGAATTTCTCCAATTCACCTAATTCTGTCTTGGACTTTGGGGTCTCCGGTCTGTCCACTGTCCTATCCTTCAGAGTCTTGACCATGGCAGAGGTATGTGGACACAAAGTAAACTTATTCTCCAGGCGGTAAAATGGGAGCTCTTTGATCAAGCAGCCATCTTGTGTAGTGATCAAGCTCCGCCTCTAGAGGAATTCTATATATAACCTGCAGTATATAATGATGTATAAGGGCAGACAGAAGCGTTACATAGTCACATGTATAATGGAAGGCTTCTCACCTCCTGTATGTGTCTCCAGGTTATAGACGAGGTATTTATATAAAGCTTCTGACCACTGACAGCCCATGGGGTAACATTTCCTACTATGTCCTCACGTATGTCCTTATGTGTGACCTCATGTATATATATCCTGTATATTATCTTATATCCATGTACGGCTTCCCCCCGCTCATTAAAGTAATAGGAAGGTCTCATTGGGTCCAGTGGACTCTTCATCCTCTGTAGGTGGCGCTGTAACTTCTGTGTGTATTGGGTAAGCCCGGTTATTGGATTTTCTGGATATTTGTCTTTTATATATAAGAACATTTCATGGAGAGCTTTGGCCAGGACTTCTACAGCCTCGTACAGTCTTGGAGAGACGCCCGATGAGAGGTAATATCTGATACTTGGCAGAATATACTGATAACTATAATTATTTTCTTCACATATGAAATTAATACAAATAAAGGAATTTCTCTCCTCATCTTTTGCCATTGAATCCAAATCTTCCCAGAACATTTCTATATTGAATATATTGGGGAATCTCCTGTAGTTTTGCACAAAATCTTCTATTCCTTGAAAAGATTGTGATGAAAACTCCACGACTAGACTTCTATTAAATTCTGGATACCAATTGTCAGTACTGACAGAACTAAAGGCCATGGATGGTGGAAGGACGAAAGTCTTATCCAGAAATACAAATTCAGAATTCCGTATCATATGAGGTAACGTATAAGTGAAGGTCCCGCACAGTATAATGACCCGGACTTGTGGATTGTGTAATACCTGTAACATCTGATCATTATATTCTATAGTCTTATATGCATAATATGTATATTTTACGATGTAGGCCACACAGATCCCGCGCTCTCTCATGGACTTTCTCAGTATCTGCAGTTCTTTCTCTCCATTATCATCATCTGATACTAAAATCCCAACCCAGGTCCAGCCAAAGTGCTCCAACAGTTCGGTGACCACCATATTGTGGATGTGGCTATTTTGGACTGTCCGGAAAACATGTGGATAGAGGAGTCGATCAGATAATGAGGGGTCGGTGGCTCCATAGCTGATCTGTACAAGACACAAGAGAACAGAAAGCATTGGGGCAGAGTTACTAATCCTGTGTAATATTCACACAGTGTGACCTTAGACCAGGCAGTCTATAATATTCTCACAGTAGATCAGGCTGGTGATAAATCTGGTGAATCTCCGGACACTTTTCTATCTCTTCCTATTGGTTGTTTTATCTTGTGTCACTACTTGTTACTGCATCTTAGACTTCACAACGCAGCATAAGGGGACATTCACACGGAGTAACGCCGGGCATGTATCACAGCCGTACACGCCGGCGTTACGGCAGACTGCCGAACACTTCCCATTCACTTCAATGGGAGCGCTAGTAACAGTGGCGTTTACGAGCGCTCCCATTGAAGTGAATGGGAAGTGTTCGGCAGTCTGCCGTAACGCCGGCGTGTACGGCTGTGATACACGCCCGGCGTTACTCCGTGTGAATGCCCCCTTACATTCACCACTAATCTATATAAAACCATCAGTCCAAGCTGAGCTCATCTATAAAAATATAAAGCAAAGGAAGCAAAACTCCGACTTCCACCTAGATAAATAACAAATATGGACAAAGCTGCAACAAATAACAGCATTTTTGCATAATTAATAAACCAAAGTAAAGAAAGAAGGATTATGAATGATAATCTGTTTTCCCTTAGCCCAAACAGCAGCACAACTGGGGTATTTCTGCCCCTAATGAGCTGTTAGGACAGGTGGAATTTTTAATTACCTAACAGCTTTGACCCCTATAAGAGGCCGGAAGACCTACTCCCCCTTGTGTTAGTATCAAGTATAGCATAAAAAGAGCAATTACAAAGTAGTACACACACATAGAGAATCTGTACAACAGTACCTCCTAGGGAGGGAGCCTTGTGCTGCTGTTTGGGCTAAGAGAAAACAGATTATCATTCATAATCTTTCTTTCCCCCTACGCCAAACAGCAGCACAACTGGGGATTTAGCAAGTATTGTTTCCCCTAGGGCGGGTCATCCTGGCAGGCAGATGCCAAGACGGAGTGCCCAAATGCTGTAGCATCAGCCGTACGCCAGTCCAGTCTGTAATGTTTGGCAAAAGTCAGCTGTGAGCTCCAAGAGGCTGCAGCACATATCTGTTCTAAGGAGAGGAACCGTGTCTCTGCCCAAGATGTTGCCACTGCTCGGGTGGCATGGGCTCCTAAAAATTCTGGAACAGGAAGATCTTGGGCCCATAGGGAACAGCTAATGGCCTCTCTGATCCATCTTGACAGGGTTGCCTTAGATGCTTTAGAGCAGTCTTTCTCAAAGTGGGCAATAACGCCCCCTTGTGGGCGCTGGAGGCCTATAAGGGGGCAGTAAAGGGCACAGAGAAGATTGGGGGGCGTTGAAGCGGTTTAGGGGGGCGATGGCTAATTTAAAGGGGTGGTATCATAACAATGATTCTATCTATACTGCTGGTTAATGTGGATGTAAGACTTTTCCTAAATACACTGCTTCAGCAAAACTGCTTTGTTTGTCCACTATCTTACTTTATTCACTTCATTATGGACACTAGCACCTGGCCCCCTGCTCATTGCTGAGGGAGCCACATGACGTAGCTCCCTGCTGTGTAGGGGGAGAGAGGGGGGGGTCTGAGTGTACGGAGCCAGCCTGTGTCTGCACCACACATACACATCACATACACATCACCTAGCTGCCTGCTGTGAGATAGAGGGGGGGGTGTGTGTGGAATAAGTGCTGCTTTCTTATATAAAGCAGTCTAAATCCTGCTGGGCTGGAGGACCTGGTCTCTCTGTTCACTAGGATAAAGCTTTATTATATAGAGCAGGCTGCTAGTGGGCAGAGGAGCCAGGTCCTTTAGGAAACTCCGTACAAGGTAAATCCAAGTCTACAGGACCTTTTGATGACATCACAGGCCCTTCAGTCATCCCATAGGATCACGCTATGTGGTGGGCGGAGCTACACACTAATTTGGGGGCAGGGCTAATTAGGAAGAAAGAAGATTTTTAGGCAGCTTAGAAGGCAGATCAAGCTTCATGAGGCTACCCCTTTAAAATAGTTTTTTTGCTTTTAACACAAACTTTACCGCTCCTTTACGCTTAACGTGCGTTTCCTCGTGTAACGCCATCTAGGGGACTAGACAGTAACTATTTCCTGTCCAAAAGTTGTCAAACTGTACCATAGATGGCGGTAAGCTCCAATGTGAAGCGAGAAGTTTCTAGTCCATTCTCGAAAGTACTAGGCACGCCCGCTGCCTCATATAAAAGCGCACACGCCATCATGTCACAGCCAGTCATGTCATTCGACGATATTACGAAAACAAGTGAATTTAGCGACTAGGTAAAGTGCTGTACGTGCGGTGCTGAATACTGTGAGTGGTGTCATTAGCAAGTTTTTAATACTCGATTCTTTACATTACCCTCATCAGAAAGTCTTATTTTCACATGACACACATAATTTAATTATTAACATAATGACTGCGATTGTGATTCTTAAGATGTAGTAAAGTAAAAAAATTTGGGGGGGGGGGGCGCTAGAAAATAATTAATTCTCGAAGTGGGCGGTAGACAAAATAAGTTTGAGAACCTCTGCTTTAGAGCCTCTATTGTGGCCAAACACATTGACTAGAAAATTCTCTGATCTTCGGAACGGTGCTGTACGGTCTAGGTAGATACGTAGTGCTCTTACCAGATCCAGTGTGTGTAGCTTCTCCTCCTGCTCCGAAGCAGGTGAGGGAAAGAAAGCCGGCAAGGCAATTACCTGGTTGGTATTCTGAAGTGAGGGTACCTTTGGCAAGAATCCTGGGACGAACCTCAGCTGCACCCTGTCTGGAAAAGAAGGTTATGAAGGGCTCAGAGGCCGCTAAGGCCTGTAGTTCACCAACTCTCTTAGCGGAGATTATTGCCAGCAGGAACGTCACCTTGAATGACAGGTACTTCCAGTCCACTTCAGATAAAGGTTCGAAGGGGGGTGCATAGAGCCCTTGGAGAACCGCGGCCAGGTCCCACCTTGGGACAGGGGGCCGTACCTGGGGGTAGAGCCTGGCAGCCCCCCTAAGGAACTGTTTGACAAGAGGATCTTGTGATAACCGTGTCTCCAGGAGAGCAGATAGAACTGACACTTGAACCTTGAGGGTGGCAGGTGCTAGTCCTCTCTCCAGGCCATTCTGTAAGAACTCTAGGACTGCATCTCTGTCTGGATCGCGGTGGCTGCCTGTACACCAATCTCGGAATATCCGGGCAATCATCTGGTAGCTCTGATTAGTTGCCTCCGCTCTTGAATGGGCTAAGGTACTTAGCACTCCCTGGGACAATACTCTGTCTGCGCATATGGCGCGGTTAACCTCCAGGCGGTGAGGTTGAATTTGTCTAGGCCCAGGCAAGGCCGACTGTTCAGTGACACCAGGTTCCTGACTGGTGGAAGCCTCCAGTAGTTCCCCGGACTCATAAGGATAAGGTCGGTGAACCATGCCCTTTTTGGCCAGAATGGCATGATCACTATTGCCGAGGTCTGGTCCTGCCTGAGTTTCGTCAATACCTTCGGGATCATCGGGATGGGAGGGAACACGTATGCCAGTTCGAACCTCCATGGTATTGACAGGGCATCCACAGCCAAAGGGTTGTCTTCCCGGTAACGGGAGCAAAACCTTTCTTCTTTGGCATTGTGTTGGGTGGCCATCAGATCCACCTTGGGGAGACCCCACCTCCTGGTCAGGTAGTGGAAGATGTCCTGATTCAAGGACCACTCGCCTGCGGTCGGGCGGCCTCTGCTGAGTTGATCCGCTAGGACGTTCAGGCGACCCTGGATATGTACCGCGGCCAGCTGGGAGAGGTTCCGTTCTGCCCAGGAGAAGATCAGGTTGGTGACTTGTAGGAGTGAGGGGGACCTGGTACCTCCCTGCTTGTTGATATAATGGACTGTCGTCAGATTGTCCGACCTTACTTTGACCGCCTTCCCCCGTAGAAGTAATGCAAATGACAGAAGGGCTCGATGAACTGCAGTAAGCTCGCACCAATTGGATGAGGGCATCCTCTCCTGCGGATTCCACATACCTTATACCGGGGTCTCCCCCAGATGAGCTCCACAGCCTGTGAGGGAGGCATCTGTAGTCAACAGGGTCCAGGCGGGCTGGACCGAGGACTTCCCATCTCGTAGACGGGTCCACCAGGGCAAGGTTTGCCGGGTGCTGATGGTTAACTGGATTGGCTTCTGTAAACCTGAAGGACTGTAATTCCAGACTCTCAAGATCTCGTTCTGTAGTGGCCGCATATGCCATAGGGCCCAAGGAACTGCATCTAGGGTAGCGGACATCAATCCAAGGACCTTCATAGCCGTCCTGATGGTGACCTTCCGTGTAGAAGATAGATGATGTACTGCCCGAGCAATTTTCCTTTTGCAAGGAGAGGGTAGAGAGACCGTCATGTTGAGAGAGTCTAGAATAAGTTCCAGGAACTGAACTTGTGTTGATGGCACCATTACTGACTCCTGCCAGTTTACCAGCCACCCCAGCTTGTCTAGTAGAGCTACGATGGTCTGCACATGCGTGGTAAGAACCTCCTTTGAATGAGCCTTCAGAAGCCAGTCGTCCAGGTACGAGACTATGAATATGCCTTGAAGGCGCAGGGCGGCAGAGACCGGAGCTATGACCTTTGTGAAGGTGTGAGGGGCGGAGGATATGCCGAACGGGAGGGCTGCGAACTGGAAGTGCGCCTCTTTCCCTTCTATGTATACGGCAATCCTTAGGAACTTTCGGTGTGCCGGAAAGATGGGTACGTGGAGGTAGGCGTCCTTCAGGTCCAGAGTGACAAAGTGATCTCCAGGGTGTAGGAAAGGTAGCACTGACCTGATGGTCTCCATGCGGAACCGCACCTTGCGGATGAAGTGATTCAGGTACCTGAGATCGATGATCATGCACCACTCGCTTGATGACTTGGGGACCAAGAAGACTGGAGAATAGACGCCTGTGCCTTGATCTGCGCGAGGTACCACCTCCAGCGCGGCCTTGTCCACGTACTCCTGAATCGATTTCTCCAGATGAAGTTGTTTGGAGCCCTGAAGAGGGCGGGTTCTTACCATCTTCTCTGGCGGCTGGGAAATAAAATTGATTTTATAACCCTCCTGGATCATCTGGATGACCCAGGGGTCCCGAACACTTTGGCGCCAGGCATCCACATAGTGGGAAAGACGACCGCCCACCACAGGGAGGGGGGGAAGGGGGGGAGAGGTGGGAGAATTAAAAGGAGATTCTCTTATGGCCACGAGAGGAACCCCGACCTCTTCCTCTGCCGGACCGCCGCTGGCCTCTGGTTCCTCTTCTAGAGGCTCCCCGACCCCAAAAGGAGGAGCTCTGTCCTTCAAAGGGCTGAGGTAGATTTTTGCCCTTGGAGTCGGCCAATCCCTCCATAATGCGCTCGGGCTCCTTCCCGAACAGCCGCCGGGTTCAAAGGGGAGGCTACACAGGCCTCTCCCCCCCCCCCCCTTGCTTCCATGTGCGTACAATCTAGATCTGGAGTATAAAAGATACTTGGCTGCAGAGAAGTTTAAAAGTGTTTTGAGCTTTTCTCTTAAAGTGTTGAGTTTGTGAAGGTTGGCGCTCAGTGACTGTAATTTGTGTAAGTGTTCTAGTGCTGTAATCTGGGCCAGGAGAGAGTCTATCTCTACATCTGATGTAGCAGAGCCGAGGGTGCACTAGAACCCCTGTGCAAACTCAGCTCACGCTAATAGAATGCATTGGCCATTGCTAAGCACACACATTCAGCTCTACTTCATCGGGCTAATAGAATGCATTGGCCAATCAGCGAGGTTCAAAATCCGATTCGAACAGCCGCTCACTGTTCGAGTGTTCAAACGGGTTTTGAACCGCATAATAGTCTATGGGGGAAACCCAAATCCGTGTCTGGAGGGTCACCAAGTCCACTATGACACCCCAGGAAATGATGTCAACACCTCTGGAATGCAACTGGGACAGCAGGGGAAGCATGTCTGGGGGCATCTAACACACCAAAGACCCTCTATTACCCCAACATCACAGCCTAACAACTACACACTTTCCACACTCAAAAAAACCTCTATCAAAGTGGGAAAATACCTGGAAACCTTCTTTACTCCCCAAATGGATGGACACAAACCCAAATTTAAGCTCAACAAACATTAACAACCACCCCTTTTAAATCACATTCCCCATGACAACCACAGATGGAATAGACAATGGGAAATCCATCAGTACCCACCCTGAACTGTCATTGTGGATGTGTGTGCAGGGGCGGATCCAGGGCCGGGCGAGCCGGGCAACCGCCCGGGGCCCCGCGCTTAGCGGGGCCCCGCGGCCCGGCCCTAACAAAATGGTCCTGGTCAGCCTCGGCATAGTCGGGCAAGTGCCGGGGCCCACAGAGCCTCTGGGGGCCCCCCGGCACTTGCCTGTCACAATTTCAGCTCATCGGCGTCCGTCCGCCGATGAGCTGAAATACATACGCGATTAAAGCAGGAGCTGTGAGCTCAGCTCCTGCTTTAAAGCTCCGGCCCGGCTTGCGTGTGTAGGCGCAATGACGTCATCACATCACGCTTACACACGCAAGCCGGGCCGCAGCTAAGCAGGAGCTGAGGTCACAGCTCCTGCATCGCGTATGTGACTGGAGTGAGAGCGGAGCGTCGGGGGAACGATGGAAGGTGAGTGTAAGTGTTTGTTTTGTATTAAATATTAAGGTGGAACATAATGAAGGGGGCCCATGAAACTGGGGGGGGAAATGAAGGGGAGGGGGGGGAACGGCATGACACTGGAGAACATGAAGGTGGTGGGGAGAGAACGGCATGAAACTGGGGACAAAGATGGAGGGGGCCCAAAGAAACTGGGGGGCAAATGAAGGGGAGGGGGGAACAGCATGACACTGGGGAAGATGGAGGGGGAGAACGGCATGACACTGGGGCAGATGGAGGGGGGGAACGGCATGACACTGGGGCAGATGGAGGGGGGAGAACGGCATGACACTGGGACAGATAGAGGGGGAGAGAACAGCATGACACTGGGGCAGATGGAGGGGGAGAACGGCATGACACTGGGGCAGATGGAGGGGGGGAACGGCATGACACTGGGGCAGATGGAGGGGGGAGAACGGCATGACACTGGGACAGATAGAGGGGGAGAGAACAGCATGACACTGGGGCAGATGGAGGGGGAGAACGGCATGACACTGGGGCAGATGGAGGGGGGGAACGGCATGACACTGGGGCAGATGGAGGGGGGAGAACAGCATGACACTGGGGCAGATGGAGGGGGGGAGAACGGCATGACACTGGGGCAGATGGAGGGGGGAGAATGGCATGACACTGGGGCAGATGGAGGGGGGAGAACGGCATGACACTGGGGCAGATGGAGGGGGAGAACGGCATGACACTGGGGCAGATGGAGGGGGAGAACGGCATGACACTCGGGCAGATGGAGGGGGGGAGAACAGCATGACACGTGGGCAGATGGAGGGGGGAGAACGGCATGACACTGGGGCAGATGGAGGGGGGGAGAACAGCATGACACTGGGGCAGATGGAGGGGGGGAGAACGGCATGACACTGGGGCAGATGGAGGGGGGGAACGGCATGACACTGGGGCAGATGGAGGGGGGGAACGGCATGACACTGGGGCAGATGGAGGGGGGGAGAACGGCATGACACTGGGACAGATAGAGGGGGAGAGAACAGCATGACACTGGGGCAGATGGAGGGGGAGAACGGCATGACACTGGGGCAGATGGAGGGGGGAACGGCATGACACTGGGGCAGATGGAGGGGGGAGAACGGCATGACACTGGGACAGATAGAGGGGGAGAGAACAGCATGACACTGGGGCAGATGGAGGGGGAGAACGGCATGACACTGGGGCAGATGGAGGGGGGAACGGCATGACACTGGGGCAGATGGAGGGGGGGAGAACAGCATGGCACTGGGGCAGATGGAGGGGGGGAGAACGGCATGACACTGGGGCAGATGGAGGGGGGAGAACGGCATGACACTGGGGCAGATGGAGGGGGGAGAACGGCATGACACTGGGGCAGATGGAGGGGGAGAACGGCATGACACTGGGGCAGATGGAGGGGGAGAACGGCATGACACTGGGGCAGATGGAGGGGGGGAGAACAGCATGACACGTGGGCAGATGGAGGGGGGAGAACGGCATGACACTGGGGCAGATGGAGGGGGGGGAGAACAGCATGACACTGGGGCAGATGGAGGGGGGGAGAACGGCATGACACTGGGGCAGATGGAGGGGGGAGAACAGCATGACACTGAGGCAGATGGAGGGGGGAGAACGGCATGACACTGGGGCAGATGGAGGGGGGAGAACAGCATGACACTGGGGCAGATGGAGGGGGAGAACAGCATGACACTGGGGCAGATGGAGGGGGGGAGAACAGCATGACACTGGGGCAGATGGAGGGGGGGAGAAAAGCATGACACTGGGGCAGATGGAGGGGGGAGAACGGCATGACACTGGGGCAGATGGGGGGGAGAACGGCATGACACTGGGGCAGATGGAGGGGAGAACGGCATGACACTGGGGCAGATGGAGGGGGGAGAACAGCACGACACTGGGGCAGATGGAGGGGGGGAGAACAGCATGACACTGGGGCAGATGAAGGGGGGAGAACGGCATGACACTGGGGCAGATGGAGGGGGGGAGGACGGCATGACACTGGGGCAGATGGAGGGGGGGAGGACGGCATGACACTGGGGCAGATGTAGGGGGAGAGAACAGCATGACACTGTGGCAAATGAAGGGGGGGAGAACGGCATGACACTGAGGCAGATGAAGGGGGGAGAATAGCATGACACTGGGGTGGATGGAGGGGCGAGAACAGCATGACACTGGGGCAAATGAAGGGGGAGAGAACGGCATGACACTGGGGCAGATGAAGCAGGGGAGAACGGCATGACACTGGGGCAAATGAAGGGGGGGGGAGAACGGCATGACACTGAGGCAGATGAAGGGGGGAGAATAGCATGACACTGGGGTGGATGGAGGGGGGAGAACAGCATGACACTGGGGCAAATGAAGGGGGGGAGAACGGCATGACACTGAGGCAGATGAAGGGGGGAGAATGGCATGATACTGGGGCAAATTAAGGGGGGGAGAACGGCATGACACTGGGGCAGATGAAGGGGCGAGAACGGCATGATACTGGGGCAAATAAAGGGGGGAGAACGGCATGACACTGAGGCAGATGAAGGGGGAGAATAGCATGACACTGGGGTGGATGGAGGGGGGAGAACAGCATGACACTGGGGCAAATGAAGGGGGGGAGAACGGCATGACACTGAGGCAGATGAAGGGGGGAGAATGGCATGATACTGGGGCAAATTAAGGGGGGGAGAATGGCATGACACTCGGGCAGATGAAGGGGCGAGAACGGCATGATACTGGGGCAAATGAAGGGGGAGAACGGCCTGACACTGAGGCAGATGAAGGGGGGAAAATGGCATGATGCTGGGGCAGATGAAGGGGGGATGGCATGACACTGTGGCAGATGAAGGGGGGGAGAATGGCATGACACTGGGACAGATGAAGGAGGGGAGAATGGCATGACACTGGGGCAGATGAAGGGGGGAGAATGGCATGACATTGGGGCAGATGAAGGGGGGAGAATGGCATGACACTGGGGCAGAGATGGGGGGACATGAAACTGTGGGCAGATAAAGGGGGAGAATGGCATGAAACTGGGGACAGAGATAGAGGGAGGGGACATGAAACTAGGGGTAGATGAAGGGTGTATATGAAAATGGGGGAGAGATGGAGGGGGGACATATAATTTACGGGTGACTGTAGGAGGATTATACTGTGTGGAATCAAATGAAAAATGAATGAGAATGGACAGAGTCAACATAAAAGTGGGCAGGGCCTAATTTGCTGCGGCGCACTGCATGTAGGGCCCCGCCAAAGTCAATTGCCCAGGGCCCCGCAAACCCTGGATCCGCTACTGTGTGTGTGTGTGTGTGTGTGTGTGTGTGTGTGTGTGTGTGATGTGGTAAGACCTTCCAAAATTCACTTTTAAGGCCTTTAATGTGAGCCCTTCCAAATTAAGTTAAAGGCCATTAAGTTGAGTTACCAGCAGAGATTGAGGCCCTTGGAGTGAGTAGAGCCTTGCACCAGCAGTGTTTTTGGCCCTTGGAGTGAGTAGAGCCTTGCACCAGCAGTGTTTTTGGCCCTTCGAGTGAGTAAAGCCTTGCACCAGCAGAGTGTTAGCCCCTTTAAAACTCTTTGCCCCTAAAACAGTGGTTCCAGAACCATCACTCTCATTGTGTTGGATTGATGCAGTGGATTGGACTGAGGACCCAGACATTGACCTTCATTTTGATTGGGAAATTGATAACTTTTTGGCATCAAGTCCTGGGGGTAATTTTTATTTAGAGGACCGCAAAGGGGGAGAATTGGCTGCAACAACTACTAGCGGTAATGGTCCTCTAATATCGTACTCTACATTACCTATACAGGGTTCTGATTGGGTGTTAATTGTCCAAACAACAAGATGGAGCCACTAAAGGAAACCTTGCCTTCAAAGGCATGTTCTGGAGCTGCGACTGAGCCAAATCTAAACACAGAGTCCTTTTTGAACTGAACAAAATTCACCAACAGTGTTTTTTGCCCTTAGGGTGAGTTGAGCCTTACACCAGCATGTGTCCCGTATCATCAGGCAGGCACTAAGTTCTGCGCTTTGCACAAAGTTCCACTTGACCACCGACGCATGGACAAGTGCATGCGGCCAGGGACGCTACATCTCAATCACGGCACACTGGCTGAATGTAGTTGAGGCTGGGACCAGGTTGCAAACTGTGGCGGCCTGCCTTGTCTCCCCGCCCAATATTCCTGGCAGGATTGCTGAAACACCACCCTCCTCCTCCTCCGCCGTTAAATTGACCCCAGCTACGAGCTGGAAACGCTGCAACACTGGCGTGAGGAGATGTCAGCAGGCCGTGCTGAAGCTCATCAGCTTGGGGGACAGACAGCACACTGCCTCTGAGGTCAGGGATGTCATCCTGGATGAGATGGCAATTTGTTTTTCCCTGCTGTTTTTTGTCTTGTTGGAGGGATCTGGAGCTTGCCAGCCTCCAACACGTTCCATACCTGGCCCACGTGTTCAATGTAGTGATGCTACGGTTTTTAAAATCATACCCGAAATTAGCGGATCTAAACATACATACATACATACGCTGAAACCCTACATACCATATCTTGACCAGGGTGTGTGAGCTGCACAGACCTTTGATGGAGTTCCATCTACAAAACCCAAGGGTTCTTCAAAGTCAACTCCCTCAGTTTCTTCACCATGAGTTTCCATGGGTGGCAGAGTTATGGCTAGAGGCAGAGGCATGGACTGGGGTGATGTCTAGGGGCAAAAGCAGTGTAGATGTGGAGGCAAGCTAAGCAGCAAATACGGTGGCTACAGGCAAAGGGATGTCCAGAGGCAGCAAGGGCAAAGATGCAAAGCTCTACCCTGTTTCAAGAACTTTTCCTAGGTATGGGACACGTTAATAGCACCCCCTGAGCAAACTACCGCCACTGAGGGGCCTAGTGTCACCAGGAGGGACAAGTATAGGCGCATGTTGCGGGAGTACCTGGCCGACTCATTGTGTCTCCAAGTTTAATTTGTGGCTGGAACTTGCGCTGTTCGCTTTGGAGGTCCTTCCCTGCTGCCAGTGTGCTATCTGAAAGGATCTACAGCGCAGCCGGTGGCATCATCACCGATAAGTACAGCTGTCTGTCCGCTGACAGGCTGACTTTCACCAAAATGAACAGCCAATGGATAGACCCATCATATACATGTCAGTTACATGACAAATTTAGTGCAGTTTGCTCACTTTGCAAGTCTAACATGATTAGGGGATCTGAAGAGAGCAACCTCACCACCTCTTGCGTGTGCTATCATTTGGAAGGCAAGCCCTGGGCTCAGTGGGAGAGAGCAAACACAGGACAATCGTCGACCGGCGTTGCCGACACTGCCACTTCCACTGTTTACAGTGCTGGTGCTGCAGGCCAGACCACCAGCCTGGACACCTACATATCTGTCATATCCACTTCACAGCCACTCTCCATCTCTCATGCGTTTCATTGCAGGCAGAAGTACAGCGCAACCCAACCACATTCCCAAGCCTTGAAGGGCCTTATCTAAAAACTGTTGGCCCTGGAGATGTAGGCGTTTATGCTTCTGGATACTAAGGCCTTCCGTCACCAGATGGCAGCTGGGTCACGTCCCTATGGCAGGCATAGCCGTTACAACTTCTCATGTTGTGCTGTCCCCGCCTTGCGCTTGTACGTGTACCGTAACATAATTCGGCCCAGAGTTCTGCGCTTTGTTGCAAGGTCAACTTGCCCACCAACGAATTGACAAGCGCCTGCGGTCAGGGATGCAGCATATCTTTAATGACAGGCAGGGTGAATGTAGTGGAGTCTGGGCCCGGGGTGCAAACTGGGGTGGCCTATCTCCTCTCCCAGCCCAAAATGACAGGAGTTAACTGAAAGCCTACCAAGCTGCAACCTCCACCCCAGCTACAAGCGGCAAACGCTGTAACACTGGCGTGGGGAGATGTCAGCAAGATGTGCTGAAGCTCATCAGCTTGGGGGACAGACAGCACAGTGCCTCCGAGGTCAGGGATGACATTCTGGCTGGGATGGCAATGTTTTTCCCTGCTGCACCCGGGCCCGGGCGTGTTTCTGTTGAGTGATAATGGCTGGAACCTGGTAGCTGATCTGGAGCTTGCCAGACTCAAACACGGTCCATACATGGCCCACGTTTTCAACTTGTTTATGCAAATGTTTTTTGAAACCTACACCATTGTGCCTGATATACAGGTCAAAGTGTGGCCATTTTTGTGAGTGAGAACTAGCCTCTGCTAGGCAGAAAACATTCAGAGCACACTCCTCTCATGTTCACACCGTTGGCTGGCGGAGGAAGACGAGTGGGATGGAGTGCCATCTGATGTCCCTGTCCCACACGAGGCTAGAGGGTGCACTTCAGTGCATCCCATTGCTTCACCACAGATGGTGTTAAGGGGAGTGGAAAATGGGGGAAATGGAGAGTGACCCTTACAGTTGGGGGCAGCAAAGTAATGCCAAGTAACACTCTGGCACACATGGCTGACTTCATGTCTGGTTGCTTTTCAAGAGTCAAACGCATACTTCACATCATGGAGAGCAAATAATACTGGATTTTTGCAAGTCTCGACCCCCGGTCTAGGTCAAATGTCTGTTCCTTGTTTATATTAGGGGAGAGGAAAAAAAAAATTGCAAAAATAATTGGCACAAGCAACTGGTGCAGAATATGATGGGAATGTTTCCCTCTTGGGCGTCAGAGAGGATATTTCCTCCATGAGGCTCACAACTTCCATCCGCTGCACAATCACCAGGGGAACACTGTACAAGGTCTGGTACATGTTAATGTTTCCCCCCCATCCCTGCCCAAGCTACTGCCAGTTAGGGGCCTAGTGTCGTCATGAGGGAAAAGTATAGGTGCATGTTGCTTGAGTACCTGGCCAACCACAGACCTGTCCTCTCCGATCCCTCTACGAATTACACTAATTGGGTGTATAATTTGGACCTGTATCCCTTGGGTTGAGCATACATAGCCTGACAATTGGTGTGTATCCCACTTAGGTTTTGTGGGGACACACCGTGGAATGCTGGGTTTAGCGTACATAGTCTGACAATTAATGTGTATCCCACTTAGTGTTGGTGGGGTTACACACCGTCACAACCTGGCTAAAGCTTCTATAGCCTGACAATTAGAATGTACTATATGTATGCCAAGGTTTTTTGGGGGGTTACACACTGTCACAACCTTAGTGAAGCTTCATTAGCCTGAGAATTAAAATGTATGTATGTATCAAATTATTTGGGGAATGAACACTGACAACCTGGGTGAATATGGCAAGAGCCTGAGATGTAGGGTGTATGTATCCCCAAATAATTTGAGCAATTAACACTGACAACCCAGGTGAATATGGCAATAGGCTTAGATTTCAGGTGTATGCATACCCAAATTATTTGGGAAATGAAAACAGTCACAACCTGGGTGAAGCTTCATTATCCTAGGATTTTGAATGTATGTAGAGGAAATCTGCTTTTAGGGGATTACACATCGTGACAACCGTGATGCTGCATATATGCTCTGAATATTCCAGTGTATTCAAGTTAAGTGTGGGGGGGTGGGGGGGTGGGGGTGGGGCACACTGTCATACCCTATATACCCTTAATCCACATTCTATGGGCTGAGCATTTCAGTGTATACCAGTTAGCTATGGGGGTGGGAGTGGGGGCACACTGTTAGAACGTGGATTAAGGGTATATAGAGTATGTGGGAATACACTGTCCCACTTAGTATTATCCCCACCGCGTAAAGCTGGGTAGCTCTGATGCACCTTGTGAATCCCACGTTAGCGTTAGTGGGTAGACACTGTGACAATCATTTTTTTTTGGATTCTCCATTCAATGTAGCTCTTAAAGAGCTGTTGGTTCTCTTCTCCTCTCCTATCCTATCCCTGCCTAGCAGAATCTAATCCCTATCTAAATTGAGGGAGACCTCCGTCTGTGACCAAGTGAAAGCTCAGAATGACGCGAAGCTGAGCGGCGCTGTTCTTATGAATCAGAGGTCACATGTTTGAGGCAGCCAATGGGTTTTTAGTATTTTTTTCAATGTCCCTGTTGTCGTAGTTCCTGCCCCACCTCCCCTGCGCTGTTATTGGTGCAAAAAAAAAAGCGCCAGGGAAGGTGGGAGGGGAATCGAGTTTTTAGTCAGCTTACCACGCGGAGTTCGATTCGAACATGGCGGACAGCGTGATATCTGATCGAACATGTGTTCGATAGAACACTGTTCTCTCATCTCTAGTATTCACTATACATCTAGTAATATCTCTCCATTATCTAAGACACTTTGTGATTGTTGTAGATTTGTGGCTTTCTATAGGTCAGGTATACACTCACATATATCCCATCTCACTCATATTACACTAATAGACAATGTCTAGAGTGTCCAATACCTGAGGATATCCATATAGTCCAAGGATTTGTGCTGCTGGAATAGTGGTAGATGCGTGGTGGTCTCCAATGATACCGGCCAACTGGCCATGCCCCCTACAGGAGTAATTAGGTATTACATTACCCCGGCCAGATAGAAGATGTAATACATGGTGTACCGCCAAACGCTCATCTACACATGTGTCATAAACATCATATCCCAGTGTAATATTGGGTAAAATGTCAGGATTCTGGTTAATATTATCAATGGCAAAGAGAAAAATCAGAAAATGTACAAATCCCTCAAAATGTATCCTGTAAATAGACAAAAATATATCAAGATAAATAACTGACCAGAGATCTGGAATCCTAGGACTATATATATATCTATAATACATAGTGTATGACACTGTCAGGACTCCTAGGACTATATATATCTATAATACATAGTGTATGACACTGTCAGGGCTCCTAGGACTATATATATATCTATAATACATAGTGTATGACACTGTCAGGACTCCTAGGACTATATATATCTATAATACATAGTGTATGACACTGTCAGGGCTCCTAGGACTATATATCTATAATACATAGTGTATGACACTGTCAGGACTCCTAGGACTATATATATCTATAATACATAGTGTATGACACTGTCAGGACTCCTAGGACTATATATATCTATAATACATAGTGTATGACACTGTCAGGACTCCTAGGGCTATATATATACAGTCCTATGAAAAAGTTTGGGCACCCCTATTAATCTTAATCATTTTTAGTTCTAAATATTTTGGTGTTTGCAACAGCCATTTCAGTTTGATATATCTAATAACTGATGGACACAGTAATATTTCAGGATTGAAATGAGGTTTATTGTACTAACAGAAAATGCACAATATGCATTAAACCAAAATTTGACCGGTGCAAAAATATGGGCACCTCAACAGAAAAGTGACATTAATATTTAGTACATTCTCCTTTTGCAAAGATAACAGCCTCTAGTCGCTTCCTGTAGCTTTTAATCAGTTCCTGGATCCTGGATAAAGGTATTTTGGACAAACAATTCAAGTTCAGTTAAGTTAGATGGTCGCCGAACATGGACAGCCCGCTCTCAAATGATCTGAAAACAAAGATTGTTCAACATAGTTGTTCAGGGGAAGGATACAAAACGTTGTCTCAGAGATTTAACCTGTCAGTTTCCACTGTGAGGAACATAGTAAGGAAATGGAAGACCACAGGGACAGTTCTTGTTAAGCCCAGAAGTGGCAGGCCAAGAAAAATATCAGAAAGGCAGAGAAGAAGAATGGTGAGAACAGTCAAGGACAATCCACAGACCACCTCCAAAGAGCTGCAGCATCATCTTGCTGCAGATGGTGTCACTGTGCATCGGTCAACTATACAGCGCACTTTGCACAAGGAGAAGCTGTATGGGAGAGTGATGAGAAAGAAGCTGTTTCTGCACGTACGCCACAAATAGAGTTGCCTGAGGTATGAAAAAGCACATTTGGACAAGGCAGCTTCATTTTGGAAACAAAGATTGAGTTGTTTGGTTATAAAAAAAAGGCGTTATGCATGGCGTCCAAAAAGAAACAGCATTCCAAGAAAAACACTTGCTACCCACTGTAAAATTTGGTGGAGGTTCCATCATGCTTTGGGGCTGTGTGGCCAATGCCGGCACCGGGAATCTTGTTAAAGTTGAGGGTCGCATGGATTCCACTCAGTATCAGCAGATTCTTGAGAATAATGTTCAAGAATCAGTGACGAAGTTGAAGTTACGCCGGGGATGGATATTTCAGCAAGACAATGATCCAAAACACCGCTCCAAATCCTCAGGCATTCATGCAGAGGAACAATGACAATGTTCTGGAATGGCCATCCCAGTCCCCAGACCTGAATATCATTGAACATCTGTGGGATGATTGGAAGCGGGCTGTCCATGCTCGGTGACCATCTAACTTAACTGAACTTGAATTGTTTGTCCAAAATACCTTTATCCAGGATCCAGGAACTGATTAAAAGCTACAGGAAGCGACTAGAGGCTGTTATCTTTGCAAAAGGAGGATGTACTAAATATTAATGTCACTTTTCTGTTGAGGTGCCCATACTTTTGCACCGGTCAAATTTTGGTTTAATGCATATTGCACATTTTCTGTTAGTACAATAAACCTCATTTCAATCCTGAAATATTACTGTGTCCATCAGTTATTAGATATATCAAACTGAAATGGCTGTTGCAAATACCAAAATATTTAGAACTAAAAATGATTAAGATTAATAGGGGTGCCCAAACTTTTTCATAGGACTGTATCTATAATACATAGTGTATGACACTGTCAGGGCTCCTAGGGCTATATATATATATATATATATATATATATATATATATATATATCTATATCTATAATACATAGTGTATGACACTGTCAGGGCTCCTAGGACTATATATAATACATAGTGTATGACACTGTCAGGGCTCCTAGGACTATATATTTATAATACATCAAATGAAATCAAATCAAATCAAATAGGCTTTATTGGCACGTCCAAATAGATATTTTGCATTGCCAAAGCTATTATAGTGGAGGGGGGGTGGAGTATGGGGGGGCATAGTGGGGTAGCTGATTTGTGGTATAACAGTCCGTGGATTCTCATCTTCCTCTTGTTTGGTGACAGCTTGCCACGTATTGGGCAGCGATCTCCAAAGTGGCCTCTTCTTCTCCCAATAGGATGTAGAGTTTCCTCTTCTCGTCTGGGATGTGGTCAGAGAGTCTTTGGTAGTAGACGGCCCTCACAGTTGAGTATTTGGTGCAATGTAGCAGGAAGTGGGTCTGGTCTTCTAGGGCCCCCTGGTCACAGTGCTGGCACAGTCTCTTCTCCCGTGGCTTGTACGTCTGCCTGTGTCGCCCCGTCTCTATCTCTAGGTTGTGGGCGCTCAGTCTGTACCGGCTCAGGGTCTGTCTGTGTTTGGGGTGGCGTATTCTCTCCAGGTAGGTGGCCATGGTGTAGTCCCTTTGCAGTGACTGGTACATAATGAGTTTGTTGGAGTTATTTATTGCGCTTCTCCATTCCTCAATGTACCGCTCTTTGTCTCTCTCATTGACTCCTTTTATTTGAGCCTTGTTCAGGGCATGTTGGGGGTTTTGGCTTGGCAGATGGCTGATGCTTGGTTGGGGAGTATCAGTTTTTCTCTGGGGCTCTGTGGCTCAGCCAGGCTTGGTGGTGGTAAGAGCCAGGACTGCTGCCCTGTATGTGAGTCCAGAATGATAGCGGCCTCTTCTGCATGGTGAGCCATAGGGGGAGTCTTCCTAGCTCTGCCCTGCAGGCCATGTTGGAGGTGCTGCGATGGAAATGGAGCAGGTACTTGCAGAACTCCAGGTGGAAGTTCTCTGTTGGGCTGGAATCCCACTTTGACTGGTCTGGGTAGGTGGCTGGGCCCCAAACCTCGCTGCCATAGAGAAGGATTGGGGAGATGACTCCATCAAATATCTTCAGCCAGACCCTCACCGGTGGTTTGAGGTGGTACAGTTGTCTTCTGATGGCGTAGAAGGTTCTGCAGGCTTTTGCTTTCAGGGTTTCTATTGCTGCTTTGAAGCTTCCTGATTGGCTGAGCTCCAGCCCCAGGTAGGTGTAGCTGTTGGTTTTCTCCAGTGTGGAGCCGTTCAGTGTGAATTGTGGGGTGAGGGCTTTGTTGTGGCCCTTCTTCTGAAATACCATGACTTTGGTCTTCTTCTGGTTGATGGGTAGGGCTCATGTGGTGCTAAATTTTTCCAGCACTGACAGGCTTTCTTGGAGGTCTTTCTCGGTGGGGGCCAGGAGTAGGAGATCATCGGTGTATAGCAGGAACTTCACCTTATGGTCGTTCAGGGTGAGGCCTGGGGTTGGTGAGGCCTCCAGGGCTGTAGCCAGTTCATTAATATAGATGTTGAAGAGCGTTGGGCTCAGGCTACAGCCTTGTCTGACCCCTCGGGCCTGTTGGAAGTATGCTGTCCTTTTCCCATTCACCTTCACACTGCACTGGTTTCCGGTGTAGGAGCTCTTGATGACGTCGTACGTTCTTCCTCCTATTCCACTCTCTAGGAGTTTTAGGAGTAGGCCTGGGTGCCATACTGAATCAAACGCCTTCTTAAAGTCTACGAAGCAGGTGAATATCTTGCCTCTTCTGGTGTTGTGGACGTGAGTCTTGATGAGGCTGTGCAGGGTGGAGATATGGTCTGTGGTGCGGTGGTTTGGTATGAACCCTGCTTGGCTCTTGCTGAGGACCCCGTGTTGTGTGAGGAAGGCGAGGATTCTGTTATTGATGAGGCTGTTGAACAGTTTCCCCAGCTTGATACTGACGCAGATCCCTCTGTAGTTGTTGGGGTCGTATTGGTCTCCATTCTTATAGATGGGGGTTATGAGGCCTTTGTTTCAGTCTTGGGGGAAGTGTCCGGTGTTGAGGACAAGGGTGAATAGTTTTGCCAGTGCCGTGTGTATTGCTGGAGGGCTGTATTTGATCATCTCTGGTAGGATGCCATCAGGGCCGCTGGCCTTTTTGCCTTTCAGCAGGGCAATTCTATCCTGTATGCCTTTTATGGTGATTGGTGAGTCCAGAGGGTTCTGGAAGTCCTTGATGACTTTCTCCATATCCCTCAGTTTGGTGGTTATCTGTTGCTGTTCTGGGGTTAGGTCTTCTTCAGGGATGTTTTTGTAGAGACTAGAGATGAGCGAGTACTGTTCGGATCAGCCGATCCGAACAGCACGCTCGCATAGAAATGAATGGACGTAGCCGGCACGCGGGGGGTTAAGCAGCCGGCCGCCGTCAAAGCGGAAGTACCAGATGCATCCATTAATTTCTATGGAGCGTGCTGTTCAGATCGGCTGATCCGAACAGTACTCGCTCATCTCTAGTAGAGATCTCTGAAGTAGGTGAGCCAGATATTGCCATTTTGGATGTGGAGAGTTTTTCTTGGGCTTTGTGCCCATATGGTGCCAGGTCTCCCAGAACGAGCTGTCCTGTAGGGAGTCCTCCAGTTGCTCCATTTTGTGGGAGAGGTACCTCTGTTTCTTCTCTCTGAGGGTGCCTTTGTATTGCTTTCATAGATTGTTGTAGGCTTCCCTCGTCTCTCTGTTGTTGGGGTCTCTGTGTTTCTGGTTGGAGACTGCCCTTAGAGAACGGCATAGAGCCTTGCAGTCGCTGTCAAACCATTTGTGAGACTGTTTGTTAGTCGGTCTCTTGGGCTTTGTCTGTTTCAGGCCTGCTAGTTCTGCTGTGGTGTACAGGATGTTTTTGAAGTCCTTCACTGCTCGGGTGACACCTTGTTGGTCTGGCTGGTAGGAACTCATATAGAAGTTTGTGAGAAGTTCCTTGATTTCGGGTCTGTTAGCCGCGTTGGTGTATTCGGTGGCCCAGTGACTGGCCGATTTAAAGGATGGTGGCAGGTTGCAGAGACCAATCTGGTGGGGCTGCTGTGTGAGAGGCTTGTCAGTGGATCTCATGTACAGCAGGATCTGATTGTGGTCTGACAGGTGTGTCTCAGGGGTGACTATGAGAGCATCTATGTCTGCTGGGTCTGCGTCTGTGATGACATAGTCCACCACGCTGTTGCCCACATGGGAGTTTAGTGTGAAGCGTCCCTGAGTGTCCCCTCTGGTACGCCCGTTCATTATGTACAGTCCCAGACTCCGGCACAGGTTCAGCAGCTGTCTCCCGCTCTTGTTGACGACTATGTCATAGCTATTTCTTCTTCTCTGTGTAGACTCCAGGTGGTGGACCTCGCCTACCGGGATGTGCAGGTTTCCATCAGAGGACAGAAAGTCTTTCTCTGTGCCAGTCCTGGCGTTTAGGTCACCGCAGATCAGCACTCTGCCTTGGGACCGGAACTGGGCAGATTCCCTTTGTAGGACCTCATAAATGTCTGGGTTGTTGTAGGGGGACTCTGATGGGGGGATGTATACTGCACAGAGATAGATGTCGTGTTGGCCGTTGAGGATGGAGTTGCTTATTTTTATCCACATGTGGTTGTCTCCGCGTTTAATGGCTTTCACATGTTCTTTAAGCCCCTCCTTGAACCATATTAGTATGCCTCCTGAGTGGCGGCCTAGTTTGGTGGTCTTGCTTTTCTGAGCAGCGACAGAAAATTCCTTATAGCCCATGGGTGTTAGGGATTCATCTTCTGCCCGGGTCCATGTCTCTAGGAGGATTTGGATGTCAATATTTTTTAGTTTGTCTATAAAGTCTGGATCGTTTGGTTTGGATCCAAAGGCTGAGGCGTTCAGCCCTTGGATATTCCAGCTACTGATAGTCAGTGGTGTCATCTTTGGTGGGTATACCTTGTAATGAGCTGTCCTGCAGAGGACGGGATGGGTTTCGGACTAGTGGCTATGTTGTATAGTGTATGAAACTGTCAGGACTCCTAGGACTATATATATATATATATATATATATATATATATATATATATATATATATATTACATAGTGTATGACACTGTCAGGTCTCCTAGGACTATATATATCTATAATACATAGTGTATGACACTGTCAGGGCTCCTGGGACTATATATATATCTATAATACACAGTGTATGACACTGTCAGGGCTCCTAGGACTATATATATCTATAATACATAGTGTATGACACTGTCAGGGCTCCTGGGACTATATATATCTATAATACACAGTGTATGACACTGTCAGGGCTCCTAAGACTATATATATCTATAATACATAGTGTATGACACTGTCAAGACTCCTAGGACTATATATCTATAATACATAGTGTATAACACTGTCAGAGCTCCTAGGACTATATCTCTATAATACATAGTGTATGACACTGTCAGGACTCCTAGGACTATATATCTATAATACATAGTGTCTGACACTGTCAGGGCTCCTAAGACTATATATATATCTATAATACATAGTGTATGACACTGTCAAGACTCCTAGGACTATATATCTATAATACATAGTGTATAACACTGTCAGAGCTCCTAGGACTATATCTCTATAATACATAGTGTATGACACTGTCAGGACTCCTAGGACTATATATCTATAATACATAGTGTATGACACTGTCAGGACTCCTAGGACTATATATCTATATTACATAGTGTATGACACTGTCAGGACTCCTAGGACTATATATCTATATTACATAGTGTATGACACTGTCAGGACTCCTAGGACTATATATCTATAGTACATAGTGTATAACACTGTCAGGGCTCCTATAACTATATATATGTATAATACATAGTGTATGACACTGTCAGGGCTCCTAGGACTATATATATCTATAATACATAGTGTATGACACTGTCAGGGCTCCTAGGACTATATATATCTATAATACATAGTGTATGACACTGTCAGGACTCCTAGGACTATATATATCTATAATACATAGTGTATGACACTGTCAGGACTCCTAGGACAATATATATATCTATATTACATAGTGTATGACACTGTCAGGGCTCCTAGGACTGTATATCTATAATACATAGTGTATGACACTGTCAGGACTCCTAGGACTATATATATCTATAATACATAGTGTATGACACTGTAAGGGCTCCTAGGACTATATATATCTATAATACATAGTGTATGACACTGTCAGGGCTCCTAGGACTATATATCTATAATACATAGTGTATGACACTGTCAGGGCTCCTAGGACTATATATATCTATAATACATAGTATATGACACTGTCAGGACTCCTAGGACTATATATATCTATAACTAGAGATGAGCGAACACTAAAATGTCCAAGGTTCGAAATCCGATTCGAACAGCCGCACACTGTTCGACTGTTCAAACAGATTTCAAACCCCATTATAGTCTATGGGGGGAAATGCTCGTTTCAGGTGTAGGCAAAATTCAATAACATTATACTTACCAAGTGCACGAGTGACGGTCGGGCTGGATTCTCCTTGAAGTCTTCTCCCGGCGCAGCGCCCCCCGGCGTCTTCCGGGTGTTATTCACTCTGCCTAGGCATCGGGGCCTAGGCAGAGCCGACTGCGCATGCGCGGTCGGCTCTGCCCGGCCCGACGCCTAAGCAGAGCCGACTGCGCATGCGAGCGCATGCCCGCGCATGCGCAGTTGGCTCTGCCTAGGCCGGATGCCTAGGCAGAGTGAATTCCAGCCGGAAGACGCCGCTGGGACGCTGCACGGAGAAGACTTCTAAAGGTAAGAGAAGAACCAGCGTTGATTGGCAGAATGTATTGCACACTGTCAGGGCTCCTAGGACTATATCTATAATACATAGTGTATGACACTGTCAGGGCTCCTAGGACTATATATCTATAATACATAGTGTATGACACTGTCAGGACTCCTAGGACTATATATCTATAATACATAGTGTATGACACTGTCAGGGCTCCTAGGACTATATATATATCGATAATACATAGTGTATAACACTGTCAGGGCTCCTCAGACTCTATATGTAACGTCACTGCCTGTTCAGGTCTCTGCACCAGCCTCGTAAGTAAGAACTTACTCAGAACACCAAAAACTTTTGTAATTGTAGCCTGAGAGTTGATGATAATATGCAGATTTATGCAGTGTCAACAACCCCCCAATGATGAGATCTCCATCCTGGGAACATTTCTGTACAATCTTATCAACTTCTCTTATCCTGAGATCACAGACTAATTGTGCTAAAGGAAAGTAAAGAAGAAGGAACGTAGTAATGAAACTGCACATCTCCTTGTAGAAGTAGGATGATGATGATGATTATGATGATTTTGATGATGATGATGATGATGATGATGAGACGACGTGTATCCTGTCATCAATAAGACTTGATGGATAGAAGCAGTGAGCCCAGCAGTGACACAGACAGCACGGCCCCCAGGATCAGGACATGCTATATGGTGACTGCTCTCATCTCCCCTCCTTTTATACAGTATGATGGGATAGATGTTACATTCTCTGCTCTCACCGCACATCATTCTGGATCTGCTCTCCGAGGATTGTGCTCTGAACCGTCCTTACTATAGAGACTTGTAGAAGAAATAACCAGTCCCAGCCGTCCTTGTGTTATACAGAATATACCACAGACATATTCCACAGCCCTGTACAAAGATTGTCATCACTCACATTAACCCCTGACACTACTGAGGCCACAATTGCAGGAATGTTATCTCTAGTGTTTGTTTTTTTCTTCGAGTGTCTTAATGTAATTTTTATATATTGTAACACTTATGTAAAATCTGTATTTAAAACCATCAGAAATGTTTTTTTTTTTTTGTTTGTTTTTCAACCAAAACCAGAGAACAAAACATGAGAACTTTGAAAAACAAAACCACTGTCAATGTCCGATTTGTTCAGTTTCCTCTTTGTTCCTGATACTTTATAATGAATCGTTTCTGTGACATTTTTATTTCTTGGAATAGAATAAGTCTTTATTATTATTTGTCAGGTCCAGGAATACATGAGCTCAGTGCAAGACCGGGGAAGGTCATGGGTTTGTTCTGGAGACATGAGAAGTAGAGATGAGTGAGTAGTATTCGATCGAGTAGGTATTCAATCTAATACTACGGTATTCAATATATTCGTACTTGATCGAATACTACTAGCTATTCGCAGTAAATATTCGATTCAGAGCCAGCGTTGATTGGCCGAATGCGATACAGTGTCTGTGAGAAGGCGGAGTCTAAGATCGGACCACAGCAGTCTCCATTGTGGTCCGATTTTAGACTTCACCTTCTCACAGACGAGCCTCCAGCAGAACCAGCGTTGATTGCTGAATGCTGCACACTGGCCAATAAACGCTGGTCAATTCATTCGTATGAGAAAAAGTAAGCTCCCTCGTAACAGCAAGCTGCCAGCTCTCCTGACTAGCAAGGACGAGCCTGCTGCAGAACCAGCATTGATTTGCCACAGGCTCGACTTTGCTAGTCGGGAGAGCTGGCAGCTTGCGGTTATGAGGGAGCTTACTTTTTACTTTTTATCAGCGCAACTGCAATCGCTGTGCAGTTATAGTGCACGGACCCCATAGACTATAATGGGGTCCGTGCACTTTAACTGCACAGCGCTCCTCCTAAACACTCTCCTCCTGCTATTCGAGGACATGGTGACGCTCCTTTAGTCGAATAGTGTTTTCACCTGAAATGAGCATTTTTTCCCATAGACTGTAATGGGATTCGATATTCGATCGAGTAGCTGAATATTGAGGCTCTACTCGAAATGAATATCGAATCTCAAATATTTCACCGTTTGCTCATCTCTAATGATAAGTGATTCAATGACTTTGTGTTTTGAAGATTTTTTCTTTAAGGTATTAGATTTCAAGTTAATCAGTTCCTCGTTTCTTGAATGTTTTTGCGCCATTGGTGGATTATAGATGGGTCTGTGTCTTTCCAGGTTCACAGGATGATAATTTTTGTGGCTTGTGTAGACCACGTAATTCAAGAAGATTTGGTGGATGTAACATCCAGCTCCAAAATCAATGTGGGAATGTGTCCTTTTTAATCTTGAAAGATGTATTGAGAAGCTGGGGACACGGGAGTAGGAGTCCCCTCAACAAGAACAACCCCATAGTACAAGGGTTAAAAACCTAGGAGTATTGCCCCAAGGTTGTACAACACGATGCAGACTTATAAACTGTCTGGCTGGAATATCCCCCTGTTTGAGGTCAGTGGAAGAAATTCAGAAGTGGTCCTTGGTGATGTGGAACTTGTCTAACTGGAGATCACAGATTTACAATTGAAAGTAAGTTTGGGACCTCTAAGTAATATATTCTGGTAACACCGTCTGGAAGCTGGAAATTACCCCAAGCTGCATCTTCTCACCAGACACTAATGGGGGTGCTCAAGCTGCTTACGTAATGTGTCTACAAGTCCCCAAGTTGTGTCTACAAGGGCTTCCAAGTTGACACTGTAGGAGAAGTGGCAATGCAGCCGCTACTCTTACTGCATGGAAAGCTTCTCCTGGTCGACTAGGTGACAACTTCAAAATCAGGCCTATAGACACCTCAAGATGCTCTGGGGTAACAATGGACACATTGATCTACAATCGATAAAGGGTGAGGGTAGATAATAAGTACAATCTGCAAAGCTCTAGTAAATCTCATGTGCTCCTTCTGGTGTGTAGCGGGTCTCTAATTTTCTGACCAAATGAAATAAATAAAAATTAAATTAAAAATGCCCCTAAAAACACCACAAAAACAATCAAAACACACCGAGGCAAATGTCACCATTTTATTTGAAGATGTATATAGTGTAGCCTTAGACAACCTACAAATGTATCACATTTATCAAGTTTACATACTTCAACCTACCAAAATTCTAGAGACATTACTGAGCTTATTATCATATCTTACACCAAACAAGCTTTTCACCAAGTCACACTGCCCACACGCCCTTCACATCAAGCACACCTCCTTGTCAAAAAAGGCATACAAATTTGAGGTGAATGAACAGTAAAATATTCGATATTCATTATTCGTTTCAAATAGCCGCTCAATATTCGACTATTCGATCGAATATCAAACCTCATTATAGTGCGACCACCCCAGGAGAACCGTGCAGGAGGCTGGACTGTCACGGTGACCTTATAGGCACCAGAACTCCCAGGAGAGGTGCACAGGGTGATAGGCAGAGTCAGTTAGATGTGACGCCAGTTGGAGTATTGGGACACCCACTGGTCCCTGGGCTGTAGATGGTGATGTGGGTGCCAGTGCTCCCTCCAACAAGAAGCTTGTGCCCAGGGCGTAGCTGCAAGGAAGGTAATGTCCAGGCCAGGATCAGTAGAAGTGCTCACTGCTTTATTGTAACAGGCATCTGCTGGTCACTTGTCCTGTAGCAGTGAGCTGTGGCACAGGGGCTTGTAGCTGGTTGACACCTTCCCATGTATTAGCAGAGAGTCTAAGATGTCTGCAGATCCGGATTCTGGTTTACTGCAGGGGTTCAGTTACCTTGTAGAGGTTGGTGCAGGCTGCCAGGGTTACAGCTCTGCTTAGCCTGATTTAATCCTGTCCTCTTACTGATAGTGATGGGGGCGCTGTCACAGCTTCTCTGCCCTGCTGCTGCTGTGGCAATCCTCACAGAACAGTGTCTGACACACAAGATGGCCACTGCCACACTTCTCCTTCCTTCTCCTTCCCTGGCTGCTTACAGAATACTACTTCCTCTCCCTGCTATGACTATTTCCTGTTCCAGCTATAGATCCGCCCACTATAGTGTGTGTTACTATGGAGACCACAGCTCACTAGGACAAGTGAAACCAGAGAACAACAGCTTAACAACATTACACAAATGACTACAGAATGAACATGGCAGCATATACAAACTATCATAACATGTAAGGCACTTGTATGGCCAAATAACCATTAGTAACTCCTGTGAGGGGGTTACAATAGTCTATGGGAGAAAATGCTTCATTTCAGGGGATTCCACCATTCGACTCAGGAGGGTCACCAAGTCCACTATGACACCCCAGGAAATGATGTCAACACGCTGGAATGCAACTGGGACAGCAGGGGAAGCATGTCTGGGGGCATCTAACACACCAAAGTCCCTCTATTACCCCACTATCACAGCCTAACAACTACACACTATACACACTCAAAAAAAAAACTATCAGGGTGCATTCACACTACGGATACGGTGACTGATTCTGAACGTGAAAACACATTCAGAATCATCGTGTATAAAGCAGATCCCATTCATTTCAATGGGAGCCGGCATATGAGCGCTCGCCATAGAAATGAATGGGTTGCTTTTTTCACTACGAGCACTCCCATTGAAGTGAATGGGAAGCGCTCTCGCGTGTACGGCTTGGAATGAAAGAGAGAAAGTAGAATGAAAGTAGAGCCTTTAAACTACAGTGCTTTTGTCCCTTGTCATGAGTAGAGTCCTTAGAAAGCAGTGTTTTTGGCCCTTGGAGTGAGTAGAGACTCTAACCAGCAGAGTGTGGTGAATTCAGGGTGGATTGATCCTCTAACCAGTAGAGTTGGGGGGAATCAGGGTGGATTGACACTCTAACCAGCAGACTTGGGGGGAATCAGGGTGGATTGAGACTCTAACCAGCAGACTTGGGGGGAATCAGGGTGGATTGAGACTCTAACCAGCAGACTTGGGGGGAATCAGGCTGGAGTGACACTCTAACCAGCAGAGTTGGGGGAATCAGGGTGGATTCATCCTGGTAGGATCAGAATTGTGCAGCGCTGATGGAGGAGGAGTATGAGGAGGAATTGTAGAGAGTGAGCACACACATGCAACTTCATGTCAGGGTGCTTGACACCGGTGGACATGAAAATGATGGGTCTATCCAGTGGCTGTTCATTTTTATGAGCGTCAGCCGGCCAGCACTGTCAGCTGACAGCCGTCTGCGCTTATCCGTAATTATGCCACCAGCAGCGCTGAAGACCCTTTCGGAAAGCACACTGGCGGCAGGGCAGGAAAGGACCTCCAATGCGTACATCGCAAGTTCCAGCCACAAATCCAACTTGGAGACCCAATAAGTATAGGCCACAGAGGGATCGGAGAGGACGGGACTGGTGTCGGCCAGGTACTCTCGCAACATGCGCCTATACTTATCCCTCCTGGTGACACTAGGCCCCTCAGTGATGGTACTTTGGCGAGTGGGTGCCATTAACGTGTCCCAGACCTTGAAGAGTGTGCCCCTGCCGGGTGTGGCCCGGATGACAGTTTGTCGCCTGTTGGAGGAACTCTCCTGTGTGCCGCAAACGACAGTTGATGGAAACATCTCCATCATATTCTGCACCATTTGCTTGTGGCAATCACTCATGCGACTGGCCCTCCCCTCTACCGGAATAAAATTACAAACATAATTTTTATACCGGGGGTCGAGGATTGCAAAAATCCAGTAGTTGTTGCTCTCCAGGATTTTGGTAATGCATTTGTCAGTTGCAAAGCACTCCAACATGTATTCAGCCACGTGTGCCAGAGTGTTACTTGGCGTCACTTGGCTGCCCCCACCGGAATGGTCACTCTCCATTTCCTCCTACTCCTCCTCCATTTCGCCCCAACCACGCTGCAGCAATGGGACACAATGAACTGCCCCGCTAGCCTCCTGTGTGACAATGAGATCTACCGCTTCGTCCTCCTCCCTCAATGTACGCTGTGAAGCAGACAGGAGTGTGCCCTGACTATCCTGCTGGGAT
Source organism: Leptodactylus fuscus (assembly GCF_031893055.1). Taxonomy (NCBI): domain Eukaryota; kingdom Metazoa; phylum Chordata; class Amphibia; order Anura; family Leptodactylidae; genus Leptodactylus; species Leptodactylus fuscus. The sequence goes on along the minus strand of NC_134265.1, from coordinate 363,485,999 downwards.
GTTTCAGCACCTATGCCCGACTCCTCAGTGTCCAATGCATTATCCCTTTTAGGATCACATCCTCCATCTTGTATTTTGTCAGCCATCTTGTTCCTATCAAAGATAAGTAGTTTTGTCTCAAAAAGGAATTGGCTAGACTAATTAACATGGAGACGCTATGGGCTGTACTATTGAGATTTTAAACAAAAGATCAAAGAAGGAAAACCCTTCTTTAGGTGATAAGGAGATGGAATGTTAATGAATCCTTATCTATCTGATCGACTTCAGGGCTGCACCTTTGTGTCAATGTAGAGTGTGTAAACACAGGATGTCTATAGTCCATTGAATGTTAGCTCCAAGAGTGGCACCAAGCCTTTTGATCTCTAATTAGATGGAGATTACAGTAGGCTTTAGCCAATGGTTACAGGCTAGGACCTCTCCACAGCCAATCCTGGTATGCCAACTATGTTATGTTATAGTTCAACCTGCTCTGTATTGTATAAAAACTACCTCTCTGTAACAATAAAGCGGAATTACACTTGATACACCACCAGCAGTGTATTTGTGTGTGAATTCTCCAGGCCTGTTAATTAATTAATTAATTAATTAATTAATTAATTTGAAATTCTGCAACATACTCTATTATGAGGACCCCTTGATGTCCCTAACATCCCTGATGGCGATGAGTGATTCTCGCATCACACACAGGAGGGGGATTGTGACACTCACAATTGCGTCATCACAATTGACCCTCATGGTTGACTCCTCAAAGACATGCAAGATCTCGCATAAGTCTGCCATCCACGGCCACTCATGGTGCAGAAACTGCGGAAGCTGACTCTGAGGATCCCTTGGGTTTTGGAGATGGTACTCCATCAAGGGTCTTTGCTGCTCACACACTCTACTCAACATGTGGTACGTCGAGTTCCAGCGTGTGGGGACATCGCACATCAGCCGGTGTTATGTCAGATGGAGGCATTGCTGGAGGCTTCGGAGGCTAGCAGCGGCTACTGTGGACTTGCAAAAGTGGGCACCCAAGTGCCGCACTTTCACCAGTAGCTCGGCTATATTGGGGTATGTTTTCAAAAAACGTTGCACCACTAAATTCTACACATGGGCCAGGCATGGAAGGTGTCGGAGGTTGGAAAGCTCCAGAGCCGCTACCAGGTTGAGGCCGTTATCACACACGACCATGCCTGAGCCCAGGTGCAGGGGCGAAAACCATATTGCCGACTCATCAAGGAGGGCATCCCTCACTTCGGAGGCAGTGTACTGTCTGTCCCCCAAGTTTATAAGGTACAGCACGGCCTGCTGACGTCTCCCCACGCCAGTGCTGCAGCGTTTCCAGCTGGTAGCTGGGGATTAATGTAATGGCGGAGAAGAAGGAGGAGGGTGGTGGTTCAGAGCCCCTGCCAGGAATGTTGGGCGGGGAAATGAGGTAGACTGCCCCTGATTGTGACCCACTTCTAGCCTCAACTACATTCACCCAGTGTGCCGTGAAATGTAGTGTCCCTGTCCGCATGCACTTGTCAACGCATCGGTGGTCAAGTGGACCTTTGTGCAAATCGCGGAGCTTAGGGCCCACTGGATGTTGCGTGACATGTGCTAGTGCAAGGCGGGGACAGCACAGCGGGAGAAGTAGTGACGGCTAGGGACGGCATAGCGAGGTGCCGCACTTGCCATCAGGTCACGGAAGGCCTGACTTTCAACAAGCCGGAACGGCAACATCTCCTGGGCCAGCAGTTTGGAGATGTGCGTGTTTAAGGCTTGTGCATGTGGGTGGGTAGCGCTGTATTTGTGTCTGCGTTCAAACGTCTGGGAGATGGTGGGTTATTTTGAGGAGGCGCATGATGGTACAGGAAAAGGAGCAAAGGCAGGAGAAGGATGTAAGGCAGGAGAAGGAGCTGACGTAGGAGAAGGAGCTGAGGCAGGAAAAGGGGAGGATGAGGTAGAAGTCCCCAAAGTGGTGGAGGAAGATGTGGAGGTTTCCTGGCTGCTGGTCTGGACTGCAGTGCCAACACTGGCAAGAGCGGTAGAGGCAGTGCTTGCCTTACAAATGACGGCGCATGGCAGTGGTTGTGAGGTTGCTCTTTTCAGAGCCCCTACTCAGAGTGCAGTTGCAGAGTGTGCAAACGGCACTATATTTGTCCGTAGCAAACACATTAAAAAAAATTCCACACCACCGAAAACCGTGGCCTCGATGGGGTAGTTTTTCTAGGCTAGGTACAAGAGGGAACATTTTGGACCCTGCTGGCTGTGGCCTGGCTTCAGTGAAGCAGCTGTCCTCTGCCTCTGGACATGCCTCTGCCTCTAGCCACCCTCTTTGGTGCTGCACTTCCCTCCACATCTCCACTACTCTCCCCGCTTGACTTCCGCCCTGTCTAGGTCAAGTCAGTGGCCTCATCGTCCACCACCTCCTCTTCCAAATCCTCCGATGGCTCCTCCTCCTCTTGCGCAACAACGACGGCAACAGGCTGCCCTGATGGCAACTGTGTCTCGTCATCGTCGTCACTGAGGGACGAATGCTGGCCAACAGAAACAACAGGAGATAACGGATGCTCCAGTGTTTGTGCATCAGGCAACTCATCTGTTACCTCTGGTGATTCAGGACGTGGTGGGACAGAGAAAGGGACAGTGAATGGAGCCGAAAACAGCTCCTGGGAGGTAGGAAAGGTGGGTTTAAGTTGCTGGGAAGATTGGGCATGTTGTGAGGAAGGAGGACCAGACTGTTGGGTAGGAGGAGGAGTTGAGGTAGAGGCTGACTGGCTGTTGGAGAATGTGCTGGAAGCATTGTCCGCCAGCCATTGTAACACCTCTTCCTGGTGCTCGGGCCTGGTTAGGGTTGTACCCTGCAGCCTACTCAATGTGGTCATCAAGCCAGGGACTGTGGGGAAGCGCAATACTTGCTGCCACAGAGCTGTAGGCGCAGTAGACGCTGTTGTTTGAGCGCAGCCTTGCTCAACATCTGCATTTCCACGCCCTCGTCCTCGTCCCCATCCCCTTGCGCTAGCCTTGCGCATTTTGGATGTACTATTCCCTTTTTGAAGGTCTATACACCACAAAGAAAAGCTGTTTTTCAGCTATATGAACTTGTAAATGCAGTGAATTGCTGCAATTTTACCAGAAACAACAAAATTCAAGGTTTATATCAGCTCTATATGATCTAGTCACTGCTGTGGATTCTGGCTATTCTGTGTGCGGACAGCCAAAAATGAAAGCTGTTTCTCTGCTATATATGAACTTGTATCTGTTCTGTATCTCTGTTTTCCACCGTCCGGGGAAAGCTGGACTGATGTCCCTACAGTGTATAGCTCTGAGAAGAGCTGTTGGTTTTCTTCTTTAGTTCTTGCCTGCCTATCTGAAGCTAATCGCTATCTAGCCCTCAGCAGATCTCTCTCTCTCCCTATCTCTGGCGAATAGGGCGGCGACCGTTCTTATAAATGGAAGGTCACATGTTTTCAGCAGTCAATGGGTTTTATCAATTTTTTTAACTGCCTCCGTTGTCGTAGTTCCCGTCCCACCTCCCCTGCACAGTTATTGGTGCAAAAAACGCGCCAGGGAAGGTGGGAGGGGATACAAATTTTTACTACGTTTGCCGTGTGGTATTCAATTGGAATTGAATACCTCAAACGGCCTGATATTCGATCGAATACCTATTGTATCGAATGGCGTTCGCTCATCTCTAAAAGTGACCCTTACAGTTGGAGGCAGCAATGTCATGCCAAGTAACATACTGGCACACATGGCTGACTTCATGTTTGGTTGCTTTTCAAGAGACAAAGGCATAGTTCACATCATGGAGAGAAAACAATACTGGATTGAACAAAAAATTGGATTGAGCTGATATAGCCTGATTGGATTGCTGTGTCTCCTACTTAGTTTTTGGGGGGTAGACCCTTAAAAATTGGATTGAGCTGATATAGCCTGACTGAATTTCTGTCTCTCCCACCTAGGTTTTGGGGTGACACACCCTGTATATCTGGATTGAGCGGACATAGCCTGACCTATTTGCTCTGTATCCCTGTTTTAGGGTTACACAGCCTAAAAAGCTGCTTTGCATGTATATAGCAAGATGTAACTGCTGTGAATTCCTGCTATTTTTTTTTTTGGGGGGGGGACCCCAGAGAAAAGCTGTTTTTCACGTATAGCAAGAACTGCCTGCTGTGGATTCCTGCTATGTTTTTTGGGGGACACCCCTAATAAAAGCTGTTTGTCACGTCTATAGCAAGAAGTAACTTGTGTATCCCTTTTTTCCACCGTCCGGGGAAAGCTGGACTGATGTCCCTACAGTTTATAGCTCTGAGAAGAGCTGTTGTTGTTCTTTGGTTTTCCCCTGCCTATGTGAAGCTAAATCCTATCTAGCCCTCAGCAGATATGTTTCTTTCCCTATCTCTGACCGCAAAAATGGCTAATATGGCGGTGGATAATAATATATATTGGGCTGGACTATTCTTATAAATGGGAGGTCACATGTTTTCGGCAGCCAATGGGTTTTTTAAAAAAAAATTTCAATGCCTCCGTTGTCGTAGTTCCTGTCCCACCTGCCCTGCACAGTTATTGATGCAAAAAACACGCCAGGGAAGGTGGGAGGGGATACAAATTTTTACTGCGTATGCCGCGTGGTATTCAATTGGGAATGAATACATCGAACGGCCTGATATTCGATTGAATGCCTATTCGATCGAACAGTGTTCGCTCATCTCTAGTTATAACAGATAGCTGCAGAGATTACTAATTAATAGGGTTGAGCCAATCTTGACTTTTCAGGATCGATTTTGAAATCCGATTTCCGATCATTTTTCATTCGAACCCGATCTCTATCCCAATTCCGATCCCAATGCAAGTCAATGGGATTTTTTTTTACTAATCAGAGATCGGATTTTAAAAACAATCCTATTCACTATACAGCATGGAATCTAACAATTGAACACTTTAATTATTAGAATCCACGCTGTGTAGTGATATTTTTTAATCACTAAGTAGCCAGAGGATTTTTTTTTTAACCCTCTGGCTACTTAGTCCCCCCTGGTGTCCACTTACCTGCAGAGATGGCTGTTCCGGTGCCCGGTGTTCTCATTCTTCTTTGCCTCGCTGCCCCTGCCTCCCAGGTTAGGAGAGTGTGGGCGGATACAGGGCGGGAGACATGACGTTGCCCCTCCCAGTACCCGCCCACACTCTCCTAAGCCACAAGCCCCACCTTCTTCCTAGCTCTTTAACACTAACCTGGGAGGCGGGGACAGCGAGGCGAAGAAGAACGAGAACACCGGGCACCGGACCAGTCATCTCTGCAGGTAAGTAGCTACTAGAGATGTTAGCTAGTCTCCCATTAGAATGAATGGAGGCAGCCGGTGCGCAGGGGGTTAAGGCTGTTTTCCGGTTGCTTCCATTCATTTCTATGGAACCACAGTGGAGCCTTCACACTGAGTATACACTTCACTCAGAATGAGCGGAGCGTATACTCAGTGTGAAGGCTACATTCTTAGGGCTCGTTCACACGGAGTAAACGCGGTGCGCAATGTGCCGCGTTTACAGGACGTTTGCGCCGCGATTTTGACGGTGCATGTTTGCGGTCGCGTTAATGCCGTGTTAATGCGCGTTAACGCGACCGCAAACATGCACCGTCAAAATCGCGGCGCATTGCGCACCGCGTTTACTCCGTGTGAACGAGCCCTTAGCTTTTCCGACAATGTTTGGCCAGTAGCAAAGCATTGTGGGAAATAATCACCGATCTTGATCCCACCTAAAAAGATCGTGTTCGGAATACTGATCGCGATCATGAAATTTTCTCGAACGCCGATCGGAATCTGACCTTTTCCGAACACGATTGCTCAACCCTACTAGTTAAGAATTCATTTTTTTCCACTACTGCAAAAGGCTTGTAATGTTCTACCTTGAATACACAGGTGAGTAATGGGCAGCAGTATAATGGCAGTGAGTGCTGCAAGGTATAGTAGGATTGTCGCTATTACCGGCACTGCAACCACCCCGAATGAACCCTGTTTTGCTTCACTACTCTTTTATAAACCCCCCCTCCCCCATCCTTTACCTACACTTCTAATACTTTTTACTTAATTTTTAGAAGTTTTGAATTGTTTCCAAGCTGAGGATTTTTATAGGGCTGTGACATCACAGGGGCGGCTGCAGATTAGCTGCACACATGGCATTGTGGGTGATCCTGCATTCCCAGAGTTCCCTGCCCCTTGTCCTAAAATGTACAGCAGCCATTTTATTAAAGACGTACGACTCAATGCATGAGGAAATCTGGCTTCTTGGCGAATCAAAGATTTCCTGAAATTCGGAACAAATTCCTCTTCTGCAGCTTCGATTCGCTCATCTCTACTTATAACTACAAACCTAAATGTATTTTCTTGAGATTTTCAATGATAACCAACACAGAGTAGCAGATACTTGTGAAGTGGTAGGTGAATGGTACAAGGTTATCAAAACTTTAATCAAATAAAAATCGGAAAAGTGTGACGTGCAAAAGTCTTCAGCCCCCTATATCAATATTTTGTAAAACCTCCTTTCACTACAATTGCAGCTGCAAGTCTTTTGGGCTCAGTCTCTATCATCTTTACACATCTAGAGACTGAGACTTTTGCCCCTTGTTCTTCTGTGCAGCCAGATTGGATGGAGCGTCTGTGATTTGTAATTTTCATGTCTTGTCACAGATGCTGAATGAGATTTAGGTCTGGATTGTGACTGGGCCATTCTAAAACCAGAATATACTGTAATCCAAACCAATCTACAGTAGCTCTGTAGTATGTTTAGGGTCATTGTCTTGCTGGAAGGTGAATCTCCTTCAAAGTCTCAAGTCTTTTGCAGCCTCCAACAGATTTTCTTCCGGGATTGCCCTGTATCTATCTCCATTCATCTTTCCATCAACTGTGACTAGCTTCCCTGTCCCTGTTAAAGAAAAGCTTTCCCCCAGCATGATGCTGCTTCTGCCATGAGTCACAGTGGGGATGGGGTGTTTAGGGGGATTAGCAGGGTTATGTCTCTGCCACACATTTCAGCCAAAAAGTTCCACTTTAGTCTCATCTGACCAGAGCCCCTTCTTTCACGTGTTTGCTGTGTCCCCTATATGGATTGTGGCAAAGTGCAAATGGCACTTGTGTCTTTCTTCTGGCCACTCTTCAATAAAGGGCAGATTTGTGGAGTGCAGAGTGACTTCTATTTGTCCTGTGGACAGATTCTCCCTGTACCTGAGGATTTCTGCAGCTCCTCCAGAATGATCATGGACCACAGGCTGCTTCTCTAACCAGTGCTCTCCTTGCTCGGTCTATCAGTTTAGGTGGACGGCCATGTCTTGGTAAGTTTGCAGTTGTAGAATACTTGTTCATTTTTGGATGATGGATAGAACAGGGCTCCTTGGGATGCTCAAAGCTTGGGACATGTTTTATAACCTAACTCTGGTTCAAACTTCTCCACAACTTTATCTCTGACCTATCTGGTGAGTTCCTTGGTCTTTATGATGCTGTTTGTTCACTAGTGTTCTCTAACAAACCACTGAGGCCTTCACAGGACAGGTGTATTTATACTGAGACTACATTACACACAACCGGACTCTATTAACTCTTTAATTGACTTCTGAAGGCAACTGTGTGCACTGGATTTTATTTAGGGGAATCGTCGTAAAGGGGGCTGAAGACTTTTGCACGTCAGATTTTTATTTGATTACAATGTTTTATAACCATTTTCCTTCCACTTCACAATTACCAGCTATTTTGTGGTGGCGACCACTTAAAATCTCAATAAACTACATTTGTTTGTGATGGTAAGGTAACAAAATGTAAAAAAGTTCAAGGGGCGTGAATGCTGTATACTGTTACTGTATACTGTTATACAGGATTGGGGGGGGGGGTTGTCTTATAATCTTCCCTGCTGTAACTAATCCCATGAAATTACAAGGGGAGAAAGAACTCTGCTTTATCTCCTATTTTTCATCCAAAGACCAAACTCATGAAAGGATTAAAGCCAAGTTTACAGGATGATCACTAGTGTAATGTATTTGTGAGTATGTGGAGCACATTGCAGCATTTTATTAGCAGAATCTCAGAACTAAAGTGAACCGGAATAAGTAGTACAAGTGATATAGTAAGAAATATATACATGATATACACTCACCGGCCACTTTATTAGGTACACCTGTCCAACTGCTCGTTAACACTTAATTTCTAATCAGCCAATCACATGGCAGCAACTCAGTGCATTTAGGCATGTAGACATGGTCAAGACAATCTCCTGCAGTTCAAACCGAGCATCAGTATGGGGAAGAAAGGTGATTTGAGTGCCTTTGAACGTGGCATGGTTGTTGGTGCCAGAAGGGCTGGTCTGAGTATTTCAGAAACTGCTGATCTACTGGGATTTTCACGCACAACCATCTCTAGGGTTTACAGAGAATGGTCCGAAAAAGAAAAAACATCCAGTGAGCGGCAGTTCTGTGGGGGGCGGAAATGCGTTGTTGATGCCAGAGGTCAGAGGAGAATGGCCAGACTGGTTCGAGCTGATAGAAAGGCAACAGTGACTCAAATAGCCACCCGTTACAACCAAGGTAGCCAGAAGAGCATCTCTGAACGCCGCACAGTACGTCCAACTTTGAGGCTACAGATGGGCTACAGCAGCAGAAGACCACACCGGGTGCCACTCCTTTCAGCTAAGAACAGGAAACTGAGGCTACAATTTGCACAAGCTCATCGAAATTGGACAATTGAAGATTGGAAAAACGTTGCCTGGTCTGATGAGTCTCGACTTCTGCTGCGACATTCGGATGGTAGGGTCAGAATTTGGCGTCAATAACATGAAAGCATGGATCCATCCTGCCTTGTATCAACGGTTCAGGCTGGTGGTGGTGGTGTCATGGTGTGGGGAATATTTTCTTGGCACTCTTTGGGCCCCTTGGTACCAATTGAGCATCGTTGCAACGCCAAAGCCTACCTGAGTATTGTTGCTGACCATGTCCATCCCTTTATGACCACAATGTACCCAACATCTGATGGCTACTTTCAGCAGGATAATGCAATGCCATGTCATAAAGCTGGAATCATCTCAGACTGGTTTCTTGAACATGACAATGAGTTCACTGTACTCCAATGGCCTCCACAGTCACCAGATCTCAATCCAATAGAGGAGCATCTTTGGGATGTGGTGGAACGGGAGATTCGCATCATGGATGTGCAGCCGACAAATCTGCGACTGCAACTGTGTGATGCCATCATGTCAATATGGACCAAAATCTCTGAGGAATGCTTCCAGCACCTTGTTGAATCTATGCCACGAAGAATTGAGGCAGTTCTGAAGGCAAAAGGGGGTCCAACCCGTTACTAGCATGGTGTACCTAATAAAGTGGCCAGTGAGTGTATATGTGGTAATAGTAAGTGATATAAAGGTGATGTATAATAGTAAGTGATATAAAGGTGATGTATAATAGTAAGTGATATAAAGGTGATGTATAATAGTAAGATATATATAAGTGGCAATATTAAATGATATAGGTAATATATAATAGTAAACTTCTTCCCCTGCACTGATCGCTGTTTCTGCATGCTGTCTTATCTATACTCTGGTGTTTGATCACAGACATGATTTCAATGCACTGAAGTCTATGGAGAGGGTTGCAGTGAGAGCTAGGACTGACTGACAGAGCAATGAGATAATAGACATGCCTGTAGCTTGAAAGTGAGAGCTTTATATCTTCACATCATTGGATAATATTTCACAACAATACCTAGTCATGGGAGGTTATGAGAATCCAGATTTTTAAGCAGCAGCCATATTTGCTATTTCTCTCCTGTACCATCTCCATAGACTTCTATGAGCGGAGCTTATTTTATGTATATACACAAAAGATTTCATTGCAGCATTCAGGTGCAGTGATCAGTGCAGGGGAAGAAGGGAGGGATAAGAGAAGAAAGAAGAATACTTATGTATCACCTATATTACAATATTTACTATCACTACCTGCACTAATCACTTATAACAATAAAAATACATTTTAAAAGCTGTCACACGTTCATGTGTTGTCATTGGGTACAAGGTGTCAGACACGTCAGGGTGTAGATTTCCTGTCACTCCCGACATAAGAGTTAAATGAAGGTTATTTTATATCATCTGAAGCAAAACCAGAGGTCACCATGTTACCCCAGACTTGTTTTATATTTGTAATTTGTTTTTCACCATTATTACATTTCTCGAGTTAAAATTAGGTTTTAAAAGTAAAATATAGACTTTAGGGAAAAATATACAGCCAAGAATGCCAGCACATGAGGTCAGGATAGCAAATATCTCCACGGCCACCATGTATTTCCCTCTGGTGCTCAGATAAGCCGGGATCATGGCCATCCAGACACTACAGAACAGCAGCATGCTGAAGGTGATGTACTTGGCCTCATTAAAACTGTCCGGTAATGTCCTGACCATGAAAGCCAGAAGAAAGCTGACAGCGGCCAGGAGCCCCATATAACCCAACATGGAGTAGAACCAGAGATCTGAGCCCTCATTACACTGAATGATGATCTTCCCAGGATAAGAGTGATGGTCAAACTCTACATAAGGAGGAGACACCAACAACCAGATAACACAAATGAGAACTTGTACAGAAGAACACACCAAGACCACAGAGTTAGAAACTTTCTGTGAGACCAACTTCATCCAGACACTGCCAGGTTTGGTGGCTTTGAAGGCAATACAGACTGTGATAGTCTTGGCAAGAACAGAAGAGACACCAATGGAAAAGAAGATCCCAAATGAGGTCTGTCTCAGTAAGCAGGTTATGGCCACTGGACGACCAAGGAAGAAGAAGACACAGAGGAAGCCGAGCAAGATGGAGACCAGGAGGATGAAGCTCACAGTCCGGTTATTGGCTTTAACAATTGGAGTGTCCCGGTAATAGACGAAGCTTCTTAATACGAACAATGTGACAGCAGAAAAAAATAAAGTGAGGGCTAAAAAAACTGGAACCAAAATGTCCTTCTCATAGGAGAGAAACTCGTAGGTTTTCGGGACACATTTCTCTCTCTTCTCATCCGGCCACTCTTCTTTAAGACATTTATGGCATTTGTCACTGTCTGCAATAACAGTAAAGAATATTAGTGGTTTGTACAAGAACTCAGCAGACAATATTATTATTATTATTATTAATATGTATTATTATATATGTTACTGTTACTTTAATAAATGTGTTAGTATTAGAGATGAACGAACAGTAAAATATTCAATATTCGTTATTCATTTTGAATAGCCACTCATTATTGGACTATTTGAATGAATATTGAACCCCATTATAGTCTATGGGGAAAATGCTTAGTTTCAGGGGATCCCACCATTCGACTCAGGAGGGTCACCAAGTCCACTATCACACCTCAACAAATGATGCCAACACCTCTGCAATGTAACTGGGACATCAGGGGAAGCATGTCTGGGGGCATCTAACACACCAAAGACCCTCTATTACCCCAACATCACAGCCTAACAACTACACTTTCCACACTCAAAAAAACCTCTATCAAAGTGGGAAAATACCTGGAAACCTTCTTTACTCCCCAAATGGGCGGACACAAACCCAAATTTAAGCTCAACAAACATTAACAAGCACCCCTTTAAATCATGTTGCCCATGACAACCACAGATGGAATAGGCAATGGGAAATCCAACAGTCCCCACCCTGACCTGTCATTGTGGATGTGTGTGTGTGTGTGTGTGTGTGTGTGTGTGTGTGTGTGTGTGTGTGTGTGTGTGTGAGATGTGGTAAAAATTCCAAAATTCACTTTTGAGGCCCTTAACATGAGCCCATCCAAATTAAGTTACAGGCCCTTAAGCTGAGCTACCAGCAGAGATTGAGGCCCTTCAGGTGACTTCAGCCTCTACCTGCAGAGTTTTTGGCCCTTTAACTTAGTTCAGCTTTGCACCAGCAGAGATTTTTTGGCCCTTTGGGTGAGTTAAGCCTTGCACACGGCAGTGTTTTTGGCCCTTAGGGTGACTAGAGCCATGCAGCAGCAGTGTTTTATTTTTTGGCCCTTGGGGTAACCCCTAAAAAATTAGATTTCAGGCCCTTGGGGGGTATCCATGAAAAATTTATTAAAATTGTTTTTTACAATTACATCATGGTGAAGGGGCTAGGGTTGGAGGAGGGGGAGTGAAATGGGTGCTGGCAGCCCCTCTCCAGTACCTGTACTGTAGACTGGATACCCAGCTGTATATGAGACGAAGATGGCCGACACTATTCTTGTTAAGTCTGAGAACATGAATCAAGATTCTTATACTTTATATTGCATGTTTGTGTCATAAGAAATACTAATTTTTCTTCAATAAGGTTACATAGTTCTGAGACAAAGAAAGGAATTTCCAAGATGAAGCTTGATTCCTGTTTGGCACACCCTGTAACAGAATTCCACAGACTGAGGGGCAACACGGTGGCTCAGTGGTTAGCACTGCAGCCTTGCAGCTCTGGAGTCCTGGGTTCGAATCCAGCCAGGAACAACATCTGCAAGGAGTTTGTATGTTCTCCCCATCTTTGCGTGGATTCCCTCCCATTCTACAAAGACATACTGATAGGGAAAAAATGTACATTGTGATCCCTATATGGGGCTCACAATCTACATTTAAAAAAAAAAAAAAAAGAATTCCACAGACTGGAGCAAGGAGGTGTCTGGCTGGACATTGAAGTTTGGAGCCAATGGGATATGGACAGCAGCTCAGGAATGCCAAAGGGGGCAGTAACCCCCTCCTTTCTTTGTCTCTTAAGTGTGTGGACTTTCAATAAAGAGCCAGCAGTGCAGACTTGACTTGGGCGAAAGAGCATCTAGCTGGCTTAGTGTTAGAACTTAGTGTCTGTCTCATTCTTAGCAATTGTGCACAAATATGCTCATTAATTTGGACTGACTGATTGATCCAGGATATAGTCTATTACGACTCTGACAATTTGGTGCTGAAACCCAGGAAACTACTTTGACGGAAATCCAGAGAGGCTTTTGACCCGCACAGGTCACCTTAATTGAACTCCGTCATTTTCCGAGGAGGGTCCGGAACCTCAGCTGATCACGGTGAGTTTACTTATAATATATATATATATATATATATATATATATATATATATATATATATATATATATATATATATATATGTATCCTCACCTGTGAATCGGGAAATGATGGCTAGTAAACTTGGTGGTTATGACGGGTTATTTGTCTGAACCCCAGAAGGGACAGGGTTTCTGGAACTTTCCTCTGGTAGTTTTAAAAACTAAGCATTGCTGTTTTCTGTCCCATGTGGCTCAATTGGTCAGAGTTTTTCATAGATGGATTGGATCTGAAAGTTGAGAATGTTTAAGTGAAGTGAGATAGTTGGAAGCCGTCTGTTTATTTAGGAAAGGTGTTGCGTTTCATGCCATAACATAATTGCTGGACACAGGCTGTCATTCCGGGGAAACAGAGCAAAGGACAGGTGTCGGTAGGACCCTTAAGGTTTCTCAAATCCGCCAGGGATTTGAAATAGTAGTTAGGATCCATAAGGTCAAATATACATCCGCTAGGGATTTGTTGTAGAGTAGTGGAAATACACATAGAGCTGCAGTCTGGGGTTGGGGACCTGACGACAAGATCCTGTAACCGGGAAGGTGGATCTTGGGCGGTGACTGTGAGTCTAGCACTGGTGAGCAGCTGCACTAGTGTTATATTTCTAGTTTGTGATCATGTTATGGCTAGAGATGAGCGAACACTAAAATGTTCGAGGTTCGAAATTCGATTCGAACAGCCGCTCAATGTTCGTGTGTTCGAACGGGTTTCGAACCCCATTATAGTCTATGGGGAACAGATACTCGTTAAGGGGGAAACCCAAATCCGTGTCTGGAGGGTCACCAAGTCCACTATGACACCCCAGGAAATGATGCCAACACCTCTGGAATGACACTGGGACAGCAGGGGAAGCATGTCTGGGGGCATCTAACACACCAAAGACCCTCTATTACCCCAACATCACAGCCTAACAACTACACACTTTACACACTCAATACCACCTCTCTGACAGTAGGAAAACACCTTGAAATATGTGTATTTGGCACTTGCAGTGAGGAGAGCTTGTCACCAGCAGTGAATTTGGCCCTTGTAGTAAGTTGAGGTTGGCACCAACATTTGTTTTGAAAATCAGGGTGGATTGAGCCTCTAACCAGCAGAGTTTGGGCAAATTCATGGTGGAGGGAGCCTCTAAACACCCCAGTTTGGGCAAATTCATGGTGGAGGGAGCCTCTAAAAACCCCAGTTTGGACCAATTCATGGTGGAGGGAGCCTCTAACCAGCCCAGTTTGGGCAAATTCATGGTGGAGGGAGCCTCTAACCAGCCCAGTTTGGACCAATTAATGGTGGAGGGAGCCTCTAACCAGCCCAGTTTGGACCAATTAATGGTGGAGGGAGCCTCTAACCAGCCCAGTTTGGACCAATTAATGGTGGAGGGAGCCTCTAACCAGCCCAGTTTGGACCAATTAATGGTGGAGGGAGCCTCTAAACAGCCAAGTTTGGACCAATTCATGGTGGGGGGAGCCTCTAAAAACCCCAGTTTGGACCAATTCATGGTGGAGGGAGCCTCTAACCAGCCCAGTTTGGACCAATTAATGGTGGAGGGAGCCTCTAACCAGCCCAGTTTGGACCAATTAATGGTGGAGGGAGCCTCTAACCACCCCAGTTTGGACCAATTCATGGTGGAGGGAGCCTCTAAACAGCCAAGTTTGGACCAATTCATGGTGGAGGGAGCCTCTAAAAACCCCAGTTTGGACCAATTCATGGTGGAGGGAGCCTCTAACCAGCCCAGTTTGGGCAAATTCATGGTGGAGGGAGCCTCTAAACAGCCCAGTTTGGGCAAATTCATGGTGGAGGGAGCCTCTAACCAGCCCAGTTTGGACCAATTAATGGTGGAGGGAGCCTCTAAAAAACCCAGTTTGGACCAATTCATGGTGGAGGGAGCCTCTAAACAGCCCAGTTTGGGCAAATTCATGGAGGAGGGAGCCTCTAACCAGCCCAGTTTGGACCAATTAATGGTGGAGGTAGCCTCTAACCAGCCCAGTTTGGACCAATTAATGGTGGAGGGAGCCTCTAACCAGCCCAGTTTGGACCAATTAATGGTGGAGGGAGCCTCTAACCAGCCCAGTTTGGACCAATTCATGGTGGAGGGAGCCTCTAAAAACCCCAGTTTGGACCAATTCATGGTGGAGGGAGCCTCTAACCAGCCCAGTTTGGGCAAATTCATGGTGGAGGGAGCCTCTAAACAGCCCAGTTTGGGCAAATTCATGGTGGAGGGAGCCTCTAACCAGCCCAGTTTGGACCAATTAATGGTGGAGGGAGCCTCTAAAAAACCCAGTTTGGACCAATTCATGGTGGAGGGAGCCTCTAAACACCCCAGTTTGGGCAATTCATGGTGGAGGGAGCCTCTAACCAGCCCAGTTTGGACCAATTAATGGTGGAGGGAGCCTCTAACCAGCCCAGTTTGGACCAATTAATGGTGGAGGGAGCCTCTAACCAGCCCAGTTTGGACCAATTAATGGTGGAGGGAGCCTCTAACCACCCCAGTTTGGACCAATTCATGGTGGAGGGAGCCTCTAAACAGCCAAGTTTGGACCAATTCATGGTGGAGGGAGCCTCTAAAAACCCCAGTTTGGACCAATTCATGGTGGAGGGAGCCTCTAACCAGCCCAGTTTGGGCAAATTCATGGTGGAGGGAGCCTCTAAACAGCCCAGTTTGGGCAAATTCATGGTGGAGGGAGCCTCTAACCAGCCCAGTTTGGACCAATTAATGGTGGAGGGAGCCTCTAAAAAACCCAGTTTGGACCAATTCATGGTGGAGGGAGCCTCTAAACAGCCCAGTTTGGGCAAATTCATGGTGGAGGGAGCCTCTAACCAGCCCAGTTTGGACCAATTAATGGTGGAGGGAGCCTCTAACCAGCCCAGTTTGGACCAATTAATGGTGGAGGGAGCCTCTAACCAGCCCAGTTTGGACCAATTAATGGTGGAGGGAGCCTCTAACCACCCCAGTTTGGACCAATTCATGGTGGAGGGAGCCTCTAAACAGCCAAGTTTGGACCAATTCATGGTGGAGGGAGCCTCTAAAAACCCCAGTTTGGACCAATTCATGGTGGAGGGAGCCGCTAAACAGCCCAGTTTGGGCAAATTCATGGTGGAGGGAGCCTCTAAACAGCCCAGTTTGGACCAATTCATGGTGGAGGGAGCCTCTAAAAAACCCAGTTTGGACCAATTCATGGTGGAGGGAGCCTCTAAACAGCCCAGTTTGGGCAAATTCATGGTGGAGGGAGCCTCTAAACAGCCAAGTTTTGGGAAATTCATGGTGGAGGGAGCCTCTAACCAGCCCAGTTTGGACCAATTAATGGTGGAGGGAGCCTCTAAACAGCCCAGTTTGGACCAATTCATGGTGGAGGGAGCCTCTAAACAGCCCAGTTTGGGCAAATTCATGGTGTAGGGAGCCTCTAAAAAACCCAGTTTGGACCAATTCATGGTGGAGGGAGCCTCTAACCAGCCCAGTTTGGGCAAATTCATGGTGGAGGGAGCCTCTAAACAGCCCAGTTTGGGCAAATTCATGGTGGAGGGAGCCTCTAACCAGCCCAGTTTGGACCAATTAATGGTGGAGGGAGCCGCTAAACAGCCCAGTTTGGGCAAATTCATGGTGGAGGGAGCCTCTAAACAGCCCAGTTTGGACCAATTCATGGTGGAGGGAGCCTCTAACCAGCCCAGTTTGGACCAATTAATGGTGGAGGGAGCCTCTAAACAGCCAAGTTTTGGGAAATTCATGGTGGAGGGAGCCTCTAACCAGCCCAGTTTGGACCAATTCATGGTGGAGGGAGCCTCTAAACAGCCCAGTTTGGGCAAATTCATGGTGGAGGGAGCCTCTAAACAGCCCAGTTTGGGCAAATTCATGGTGGAGGGAGCCTCTAACCAGCCCAGTTTGGACCAATTAATGGTGGAGGGAGCCGCTAAACAGCCCAGTTTGGGCAAATTCATGGTGGAGGGAGCCTCTAAACAGCCCAGTTTGGACCAATTCATGGTGGAGGGAGCCTCTAAAAAACCCAGTTTGGACCAATTCATGGTGGAGGGAGCCTCTAAACAGCCCAGTTTGGGCAAATTCATGGTGGAGGGAGCCTCTAACCAGCCCAGTTTGGACCAATTAATGGTGGAGGGAGCCTCTAAACAGCCAAGTTTTGGGAAATTCATGGTGGAGGGAGCCTCTAACCAGCCCAGTTTGGACCAATTAATGGTGGAGGGAGCCTCTAAACAGCCCAGTTTGGACCAATTCATGGTGGAGGGAGCCTCTAAACAGCCCAGTTTGGGCAAATTCATGGTGGAGGGAGCCTCTAAAAAACCCAGTTTGGACCAATTCATGGTGGAGGGAGCCTCTAACCAGCCCAGTTTGGGCAAATTCATGGTGGAGGGAGCCTCTAAACAGCCCAGTTTGGGCAAATTCATGGTGGAGGGAGCCTCTAACCAGCCCAGTTTGGACCAATTAATGGTGGAGGGAGCCGCTAAACAGCCCAGTTTGGGCAAATTCATGGTGGAGGGAGCCTCTAAACAGCCCAGTTTGGACCAATTCATGGTGGAGGGAGCCTCTAACCAGCCCAGTTTGGACCAATTAATGGTGGAGGGAGCCTCTAAACAGCCAAGTTTTGGGAAATTCATGGTGGAGGGAGCCTCTAACCAGCCCAGTTTGGACCAATTCATGGTGGAGGGAGCCTCTAAACAGCCCAGTTTGGGCAAATTCATGGTGGAGGGAGCCTCTAAAAAACCCAGTTTGGACCAATTCATGGTGGAGGGAGCCTCTAACCAGCCCAGTTTGGACCAATTAATGGTGGAGGGAGCCTCTAAACAGCCAAGTTTGGACCAATTCATGGTGGAGGGAGCCTCTAAAAACCCCAGTTTGGACCAATTCATGGTGGAGGGAGCCTCTAACCAGCCCAGTTTGGGCAAATTCATGGTGGAGGGAGCCTCTAAACAGCCCAGTTTGGGCAAATTCATGGTGGAGGGAGCCTCTAACCAGCCCAGTTTGGACCAATTAATGGTGGAGGGAGCCGCTAAACAGCCCAGTTTGGACCAATTCATGGTGGAGGGAGCCTCTAAAAACCCCAGTTTGGACCAATTCATGGTGGAGGGAGCCTCTAAAAAACCCAGTTTGGACCAATTCATGGTGGAGGGAGCCTCTAACCAGCCCAGTTTGGACCAATTAATGGTGGAGGGAGCCTCTAAACAGCCAAGTTTGGACCAATTCATGGTGGAGGGAGCCTCTAAACAGCCAAGTTTTGGGAAATTCATGGTGGAGGGAGCCTCTAACCAGCCCAGTTTGGACCAATTAATGGTGGAGGGAGCCTCTAAACAGCCCAGTTTGGACCAATTCATGGTGGAGGGAGCCTCTAAACAGCCCAGTTTGGGCAAATTCATGGTGGAGGGAGCCTCTAAAAAACTAAGTTTGGACCAATTCATGGTGGAGGGAGCCTCTAACCAGCCCAGTTTGGGCAAATTCATGGTGGAGGGAGCCTCTAAACAGCCCAGTTTGGGCAAATTCATGGTGGAGGGAGCCTCTAACCAGCAGAGTTGTGGGAAAGCAGGGTGGAGGGAGCCTCTAACCAGCAGAGTTGGTGGAAATCAGGGTGGAGGGAGCCTCTAACCAGCAGAGTTGGGGGAAATCATGTTGGAGGGAGCCTAGTATTAGCAGAATTGTGCAACGCTTATGGTGGATGAGTATGAGGATGCGGAGGAATTGGAGAGATTGAGTACAGACATGGAGTTTCATGTTGGGGTGCTTTACACAGGTGGGCACAAAAATGAAGGCTCTATCCAGTGGTGGTTCATTTTTATCAAAGTGAGCCGGTCGGCACTCTCAGCTGACAGACGGGTGCGCTTGTCAGTGATGATGCCACCGGCTGCACTGAACACCCTCTCAGATAGGACGCTGGCGGCAGGACAGGACAGCACCTCCAAGGCATATAGGGCAAGTTCAAGCCACAGGTCCAACTTCGACACCCAATACGTGTAGGGCGCAGAGGGGTCGGAGAGGACAGGGCTGTGGTCGGAAAGGTATTCCCGCAACATGCGCCTATACTTCTCACGCCTGGTGACACTAGGACCCTCCGTGGCGGCACTTTGGCGAGGGGGTGCCATCAAGGTGTCCCAGACCTTAGACAGTGTGCCCCTCGTTTGTGTGGACCGGTGAGAACTTGGTTGCCTACTGGAGGAACTGCCCTCCCTGCCGCCAACGTCACATGCTGGAAACATCTCCATCATATTCTGCACCAATTGCCTGTGGCAAGCATTGATGCGATTGGCCCTCCCCTCTACCGGAATAAAAGACGAGATGTTGTTTTTATACCGGGGGTCAAGGATAGCAAAGATCCAGTACTGGTTGTCCTCCATGATTTTGACAATACGCTTGTCGGTTGTAAAGCACCCCAACATGAACTCAGCCATGTCTGCCACAGTGTTAGTTGGCATGACTCCTCTGGCCCCACCGGAAAGTTCAATCTCCATTTCCTCCTCATCCTCCATGTCTACCCATCCGCGCTGCAACAATGGGACGATTCGAAGTTGCCCGGAAGCCTCCTGTATCACCATCACATCATCGGACAACTCTTCTTCCTCCTCCTCCTCCTCCTCCTCCTCCATTAAACGCAGTGAAGCGGACAGATGTGTGGACCTACTCTCCAGCTGTGACGGATCGGATGCTATCCCTAACTCCTCTGTGTGATCTGAGTTATCCCTGATGTCAATCAGGGATTCTCTCAGAACACACAAGAGCGGGATTGTAAGGCTCACCATCGCATCCTCAGAGCTCACCCTCCTTGTGGACTCCTCAAAGACCCGTAGGATGTCACAAAGGTCTCTCATCCATGGCCACTCATGGATGTGAAACTGAGGCAGCTGACTTTGTGGCACCCTAGGGTTTTGTAGCTGGTATTCCATCAAAGGTCTCTGCTGCTCAACCACTCTATTCAACATCTGAAACGTTGAGTTCCAGCGTGTGGGGACGTCGCACAAAAGCCGGTGTTGTGGCACATGCAGGCGTTGCTGGAGAGATTTTAAGCTAGCAGCGGCTACTGTCGACTTGCGAAAGTGGGTGCACATGCGCCGCACTTTCACCAGTAGCTCTGGAACATTGGGGTAGCTCTTTAGGAAACGTTGCACCACTAGGTTGAAGATGTGGGCCAGGCATGGAACATGTTGGAGTCCGGCAAGCTCCAGAGCTGCTACCAGGTTCCGGCCGTTATCACAAACGACCATGCCTGGGCCCAGGTGCAGCGGCTCAAACCATATTGCCGTCTCATCGAGGAGGGCATCCCTCACCTCGGAGGCAGTGTGCTGTCTGTCCCCCAAGCTGATCAGCTTCAGCACAGCCTGCTGACGTCTACCAACGCCAGTGCTGCAACGTTTCCAACTCGTAGCTGGGGTCAATCTAACAGCGGAGGAGGAGGCGGTGGCGGAGGAGGAGGCGGTAGAGGAGGAGGAGGAGGGGGGTGTTCTTCTCGTGTCCCTGCCAGGAATGTTAGGCGGGGAGACGAGGTACACCGGGCCAGTTTGGGAAGCAGTCCCAGCCTCAACTACATTCACCCAGTGTGCCGTCAGTGAAATGTAGCGTCCCTGTCCGCATGCACTTGTCCACGCGTCGGTGGTCAAGTGGACCTTTGTGCAAAGCGCGGAACTAAGGGCCCACCTGATGTTGAGTGACACGTGCTGGTGCAAGGCGGGGACGGCACACCGGGAGAAGTAGTGACGGCTAGGGACGGCATAGCGAGGTGCCGCAGTTGCCATCAGGTCCAGGAAGGCGGGAGTTTCAACAAGCCGGAACGCCAACATCTCCTGGGCCAGCAGTTTAGCGATGTTGGCGTTCAAGGCTTGCGCGTGTGGGTGGTTAGCAGTGTATTTCTGCCGCCGCTCCAATGTCTGAGAGATGGTGGGTTGTTGTAAAGAAACGCCTGATGGTGCCTTTGATGGTGCAGGAGAAGGAGATAAGACAGGACCAGGGGAGGATGAGGTAGAAGTCAACAAAGTGGCGGAGGCAGATGAAGTGGTGTCCTGGCTCGTCCTCTGGAGTGCATCGCCAGCACAGTCAGCAGTGGCAGTGGCAGAGGCAGAGGCAGTGGCAGAGGCAGTGGCAGTGGCGTGAACGGCAGGCGGCCTTTGTCCTGCCGTTGCTGCCTGCCACTGATTCCAGTGCTTGGATTCCAAATGACGGCGCATTGAAGTGGTGGACAGGTTGCTCTTCTCAGAGCCCCTAATCAATTTCGAGAGGCAAATTGTGCAGACAACACTATATCTGTCCTCGGCGCATTCCTTGAAAAAACTCCACACCTTCGAGAAACGTGCCCTCGAGGTGGGAGTTTTTCGGGGCTGGGTACGAACTGGAACATCTTGGGAGATTCCGGGTGTGGCCTGGCTTCGCCTAAGCTGCTGACCTCTGCCTCTGCCTCTAGCTACCCTTTTTGGTGCTGCACCTGCCTCAACATCCACACTACTTTCCCCGCTTGACATCCCCCCTGTCCAGGTCGGGTCAGTGTCCTCATCATCCACCACTTCCTCTTCCAACTCCTGTCTCATCTCCTCCTCCCGCACAATGCGCCGGTCAACTGGATGCCCTGACGGCAACTGCGTCACATCATCGTCGATGAGGGTGGGTTGCTGGTCATCCACCACCAAATCGAACGGAGATGGAGGAGACTCTAGTGTTTGAGCATCTGGACACAGATGCTCCTCTGTTAGGTTCGTGGAATCGTGACGTGGAGAGGCAGGTTGAGGGACAATGAAAGGAGCGGAGAACAGCTCTGGGGAGCAGGGACAGTTGGGGTTATTGTTCTGTGAAGCTTGGGAATTTTGGGAGGAAGGAGGACAAGACTGTTGGGTAATAGGAGGAGAGGAGGCAGAGTCTGACTGGCTGCTGGACAATGTGCTGTAAGCGTTCTCTGACAGCCATTGCAAGACCTGTTCCTGGTTCTCGGGCCTACTAAGGTTTGTACCCTGCAGTTTAGTTAATGTGGCAAGCAACCCTGGCACTGTGGAGTGGCGCAATGCTTGCTGCCCCACAGGAGTAGGCACGGGACGCCCTGTGGCTTCACTGCTACCTTGCTCCCCAGAACCATTCCCCCGACCTCGCCCACGGCCTCGTCCACGTCCCTTTCCGGGAGCCTTGCGCATTTTGAATTCCTAGTTAGAAATTGGCACTGTATACCAGTAGTAAAAATTGTGGGTGCACGTAACCCCAATATATTCTTTGAATTCCCAGTCAGACACTGGCACTATATGGCAGTAGCAAGAAATGAGGGTATTTATAACCCCAATATATTCTTTGAATTCCCAGTCAGACAATGGCACTGTATACCAGTAGTAAAAATTGTGGGTGCACGTAACCCCAATATATTCTTTGAATTACCAGTCAGAAACTGGCACTATATGGCAGTAGCAAGAAATGAGGGTATTTGTATTCCCAATATATTCTTTGAATTCCCAGTCAGACAATGGCACTGTATACCAGTAGTAAAAATTGTGGGTGCACGTAACCCCAATATATTCTTTGAATTACCAGTCAGAAACTGGCACTATATGGCAGTAGCAAGAAATGAGGGTATTTGTATTCCCAATATATTCTTTGAATTCCCAGTCAGACAATGGCACTGTATACCAGTAGTAAAAATTGTGGGTGCACGTAACCCCAATATATTCTTTGAATTCCCAGTCAGACACTGGCACTATATGGCAGTAGCAAGAAATGAGGGTATTTATAACCCCAATATATTCTTTGAATTCCCAGTCAGACAATGGCACTGTATACCAGTAGTAAAAATTGTGGGTGCACGTAACCCCAATATATTCTTTGAATTACCAGTCAGAAACTGGCACTATATGGCAGTAGCAAGAAATGAGGGTATTTGTATTCCCAATATATTCTTTGAATTCCCAGTCAGACACTGGCACTATATGGCAGTAGCAAGAAATGAGAGTATTTGTATTCCCAATATATTCTTTGAATTCCCAGTCAGACAATGGCACTGTATACCAGTAGTAAAAATTGTGGGTGCACGTAACCCCAATATATTCTTTGAATTCCCAGTCAGACACTGGCACTATATGGCAGTAGCAAGAAATGAGGGTATTTGTATTCCCAATATATTCTTTGAATTCCCAGTCAGACAATGGCACTGTATACCAGTAGTAAAAATTGTGGGTGCACGTAACCCCAATATATTCTTTGAATTCCCAGTCAGACACTGGCACTATATGGCAGTAGCAAGAAATGAGGGTATTTGTATTCCCAATATATTCTTTGAATTCCCAGTCAGACACTGGCACTATATGGCAGTAGCAAGAAATGAGGGTATTTGTATTCCCAATATATTCTTTGAATTCCCAGTCAGACAATGGCACTGTATACCAGTAGTAAAAATTGTGGGTGTATATAGCCCCAATTCTATTGCTAGGGGACTTGCAGGGTATTTCTGGGGTGAAGGTGGGGGGGCACACCGTTGGAACGGGTATCGGGGTATATATCGGGTATACGGGAATACACTGACAGTGTATTCCATTCAGGATCCTGGGAAAGCTGGGTTGCGGCGATTGAGCCCGTCAGTGCCACGTTACACTGACAAGCTTCTCCCTGGAATTTAGCTCTTACAAGAGCTGTTGGTTGTCTTCTCCTTCCTATCCTAGCCTGTCCCTGCCTACCCAGAATCTAAGCCCTGGCTAACTGGACGGAAACCTCTGTCCCCGGTGAATTGCAAGCTCAGAATGACGCGAACCTGGGCTGCGCTGTTCTTTTAAATTAGAGGTCACATGTTTTCGGCAGCCAATGGGTTTTGCCTACTTTTTTCAACGTCACCGGTGTCGTAGTTCCTGTCCCACCTACCCTGCGCTGTTATTGGAGCAAAAAAGGCGCCAGGGAAGGTGGGAGGGGAATCGAGTAATGGCGCACTTTACCACACGGTGTTCGATTCGATTCGAACATGCCGAACAGCCTAATATCCGATCGAACATGAGTTCGATAGAACACTGTTCGCTCATCTCTAGTTATGGCGTTTAAGTGTAAACATACTTTGCCCAGTGAGGCACAGACGGCAGTGGAATTGGTTAAGGTTAGGGAGGGAAAGAAGTATGTGAAGGACACAAGCCATCTGTATAAGTTAGCTGGATTGCCGTCCAATGGTATATTGCAGCCCAGCCCAGCAGTGGCCACTTCCTGTGGCAGCCATATTCCTTAGCAAGTGAGGTTGTAGTCAGTCCAATTGACAGCTGCTATCTGAGAGAATAGAGGCATATTGAAAGACAATAGAATGTTACAAGGCACAGCATGGTTTATAGGTGCGTGTGCTATAGCAAATGAAGGATTTCTGGAAGTTGATTGTGAGGATGAGTAACTTTAAAAGCAAATACAAAGAATCTGATACATTGCCAAGAGAAATAATTCCTTGTAAAACTAGTGACAAGTTCAGCTATAAAAGACCTCACTGTATACCACTATTATGATGTTTAGAGGATTATACGTTTAAACTTTGGTTGGGATCTAGTAAAGAAAATTGTAAAAGTCTGGTAGATTTCCCTTAAGGTAACTTCAAGTATAGTTTAATAGGTTCTGAATACCTGTGGTAATTACAGAAGTGGGGTTTGTGATGAGAATATTCAAAAAGTTGCATGAAAAATATTAATGTGTAATTTTGGTGTCGGTACTAACTGCTAGCTGTTTGAATTGTGTTCGTATGATTCCCTGGATTTCACAGCATTAACTGACTGCCGAGAGCTTCAAGAAGGTGCGGAGGAGTCGAAACTTGGCTTTGTTCCAGCACCAGAGTTACAGTCCTTATCATATCTATTGTGTCCAAAGGAACATGGTGGGAAGGGTGTCGCCCTAGTGTTCACCATCTTTGATTTTAACACTGGACCCTCTCAAGACGTACACAGTATACTCTATTTACCTTCTGTGTTCTTTTGTGATGAACCATGCTCCTATAAATCAGGATTGTTCTCTATTGTAGGAAAACGGATATGGAAACTCAAAAAGGTGTCCCAAGTTTTGAAATTTTTAAAAAATATATGTGTGTATGTGTGTGTATGCTGATTGATAAAAAGATGTAGCACAGGTTATTTTTGTGATGATGTTTTGGTTTAAAAAAAAAAAAAAGTAAAGAAAGGAAAATTATTTTGTCCTATACTAAGTGAATTAGAAGCCACCCCCGTATCTGCTGTGTAATGTCCTTTGTGTATAAATTTTGTTACGTGATCAGGAGACTTATTTGATTCTTCTACTCAGTGTTTCTGCCTTCTCTGCTGATGAGATTGTATGAATGTGTCTCTGTTCCTTTAAGAAGTATGCATTAGAGCTTGCTGAATCCTGTAATCCTACACACACACAGAGGGAGGGGGGGCACAGTCATGTGTGGGCTGTGTAGCTGCTTGCATGAGAAGACACTGCTAAGAAAGGGGGTTGTAAATCTTGGTTTGGAAGCAAAGATAAGTGGCTGGACAGCTCACCTGCAGTGTGATAAGAAGATAGACATTCTTGAACGTATCCAGCTTTGTCATTGGTAAAATATCTATTTCACAGAACATGAAGTCATTTAAGAAAAAAAAAAAAAGATAGGAAACCACAAGAGTCATTGTTAGTGAACATTGGAGTATAAAAAGTTCATAATTACATCATGCTTTTTGTTTGGTTCAAGGGGGAGTGAAGAAGATTAAGACAACTTAAGGAAATTTTTTATTTTTTTTTGCTAATATGAATCTATTGATAACTTTGATTGAGTTCTTTTGTAGATGGTGGATTCTGCCACGGATATGCCACGGTCATTGAATATGAGGTAAACCAAGCACAGATAGAAGCCATCACTTGAACATGGTACAATGTCTGAGGGTAGGTGTTTGATATAGTAAAATTATGGTCCGATCTGGAGGGCAAGAACTTTTTGTGTGATGGAGACCCTGCGGCTGCTCATAGGTAGGTATAGTCAGAAGTTATGGCCACACACCAAGGCTGATAGGAAAGAAGTAGGGTAGCATGTGGGCAGATACTGCCATTAGCCCAGCTGCATAAGCCAAGGGGACATGTAACTACAGGGGTCACCATGCTAGACCCAAACATTTTAGCTCTCTTTTCAGGTTTTAAGACACTGATGCACCAAAAATGGTCTAGGAGGAAAGGAGACTTGGAAAGAGGATGTACAAGTCCTGGTGTCCGGTGGTAAGAGAGTATGTACTGAGAACATCGTTCCCACTTATGGCATAAGCAGCTTCTTACTAAGTGTACTGTTTAGTAGTAGCCATATGTGACCTGGTGAGTGGAGGATGGGCAGCCGCAGGATTTAGTATCACTATAGTCAGATATAGGTGAGCCTGAGGCCCTTGTACCTGTTCCAGGGATTGCAGGTTAAGTATATGCTGTTACTAAAGGTGAGACGGTATGAGTAAGTGCTTGTGTATAGTTATCTCTCGTCAAGATGGTCTGAGGCATATCTGGTGAAGAAAATCACCATAGACGGGACTGCAGGTAGACAGCTACTGAAAGATGTAGTGTAAGTAAGATCCCTGAGAGCATCAAAGTAATAATGGAACTTATGGGTAATAAGGAAAATACTATGCTATATTATGAGTATACTGTATAATAAGTGTTTCATACCCCCCATGCAGCTCCCAGAGTATTGGAAAGTAATTATTGGTTGCCACTTGTATTTGCATTCTCTGTAAGGTAAATTCTTGACAGGAGAAATTAGCCTTAGCCCTATATTTGGGTTGTCTTTTTCACAATTGTTCCAGATGTAATATGGTGTGCTGACTGACTATGTGACGAATTATGAAAAACATATGATTAATGTATATTCTTGAGTTTTCTCCTTCCCTCCAGATTCTGAGTCAGTGGAGACACTTATAAACTAAACCCAAAGATTGGATGGAGATAAAGAGATGAGATATATGAAATCCTGAGAGGAGAAATATCAAGGACTGTTGGATGATCTGCACTTATGTTCCTGTTATGTTTTATGCAACATAGAGACTGATCCTGTTAGTGATATCAATCTGTGTATTCCTGTGTCTAAAGGGGATGATAAACGAGGCTGTGGATTTAGACAATGAGACCTGAGACTGATATTGAGACAATAAAAGTGTATGACAATGTGAAAGCTTCTCCCCGGGAATATGTTGAGTTGCTTTAGGGACAGCTAGGATCTGACTTTCCTATGTGAAAGCCCTTTAAGTGGGAGCTTATCTACAATGGATAAGTTGTCACCCAAGAGGTAAAGAGGAACGAAGCACATTGGAACAGATCAGTAGGTTCACAGGCTTAGGGAAAAATTAGTATTTAGAGGGGAATGTTAAGTCTGAGAACATGAATCAAGATTCTTATACTTTATTTTGCATGTTTGTGTCATAAGAAATACTAATTTTTCCTCAATAAGGTTACATAGTTCTGAGACAAAGAAAGGAATTTCCAAGATGGAGCTTGATTTCTGTTTGGCACACCCTGTAACAGAATTCCACAGACTGGAGCAAGGAGGTGTCTGGCTGGACATTGAAGTTTGGAGCCAATGGGAGATGGACAGCAGCTCAGGAATGCCAAAGGAGGCAGTAACCCCCTCCTGAACTTGAATTGTTTTGTAAAGAGGAATGGTCCAAAATACCTTCATCCAGGATCCAGGAACTGATTAAAAGCTACAGGAAGCGACTAGAGGCTGTTATCTTTGCAAAAGGAGAATCTACTAAACATTAATGTCACTTTTCTGTTGAGGTGCCCATACTTTTGCACTGGTCAAATTTTGGTTTCAGGCATATTGCACATTTTCTGTTAGTACAATAAACCTCATTTCAATCCTGAAATATTACTGTGTCCATCAGTTATTAGATATATCAAACTGAAATGGCTGTTGCAAATACCAAAATATTTAGAACTAAAAATGATTAAGATTAATAGGGGTGCCCAAACTTTTTCATAGGACTGTATCTCCTATCTATCTATCTATCTATCTATCTATTTATCTATCTACCTACTTACAGTTCTCTGCAGGTGTTGCTACATATGTAAGCTGGATTTTGTCAGGACTTGAGTTGTTTTATAACATTGTTGTGTATATTCTGGGGATTTGAGCTGGTGTCCTGTGACTCTCTGGTCATTCCCTTTGCCACTGAGCTGTTGGGGGTGTATCTGCCTTGGTGTATCAGTAGATGTGAGCTTCAGGTGTTTGACATTGTCATCAACCTATCAAGTCTTTCCGGGGTCTATAAAAGACTCACTGCTGGCTTCAGTCCCCACCGGTTTTCGTTGTTACCAACCAGGATTTTTGGCCCAGTTTAGTAGGAGAGATTAATGGGAATTGTACGGTCTCCGGAGCTGATTTGGAAGTGATGTGAGTTTGTTCTGTGTGAGAGTCTGTTTAACCCTCAACATAACTGCTCAACCCCTGTCCTGCATTTTCTGGTTGCCTGTGATTGTTTTAGTATTAGTAAGTTTTTGTTTAAGGCTCAGGTTTACTTTGCCCCTGACCTGTGATACCCTTTCCTCACTAGTCCACTTTTCCTCTCTTCAATTCCTGTTGTGTTTTTATAGTTGTGCTGCGCCAGATATTTCTCCATCATATCCCATCCTGGTTGTTTCTGTTTGCAGCTGTCCTTATTCTTTCATTAGGGGTGACCACCTCTAATTTCCCAGTCCCTAGCCTCTTTCAGCTCTCACCATACCTGTCTATTAGGTCTTCATATCTAAAGAGCCAGTAGTTGTTGGGGCCGAGCTTAGCTTGGGTAGAGCTGACTAACACCCTTAGGCAGGGCCTAGTCAGCCATCGTAGCGCTAGGGACAGCTTTCCTACCTCATTTCCATATTGGTGCAAGCAGCATTCAGTATCACAGTTACTCAGGTATTGACAACCGTGACAGATTTCTGATGCTGATTTTTAATCTCAGAAAAGTCAGGTACCGTAATGGGTACCTAACCAACCCTAGTGTTTGTGAAGAAGCTTGTCTGGAGTTTTTTTTCTTTGAGCTTTCAGAAGGATTTCTAAGTATTTGCTTCGTAAAAGAAATTCTCAAACCAGGTAGAGGGGAGGATGGGTAAAAATGGTCTTATTTGTTGGTACTTGGTGCAGGCTTATTCATATTCTACAGTCCCTGTGTGCGAGTCCAGAAGTCTTCTATTCTCAGTAATTTTACCTTAGTTCACATTTACATCTTGATATATCTGTAGTAGAAAATATTCTTACCTGTTACATTGGACATTTCATCCTCAGAGCACGGGACACAGTCATAGCAGCAGACTTTTACTCCTCCATTAGGAGCCTTTCTGTATCCTGGATTACATGGATCTTTACACCGAGAGTATGGTTCCTTAGATAAAAGAAATAAAAATCATGTAAGTTATAAAATCTAAAATACCCATGAAATAAGTAAGTGTCTGGTTACATAGACACTTTCATCAAGCCAACAAATGGGAAGGAATATGGCTGAAGGAAAGAAAGGGAAGGGGGGGGGGGGTTCTATACAACTCCATAAGTGTCAATGCTATCTTGATGTAAGACAATATCTACAGTAGGTCCTTTTGAAGCCGTCAGTTGTCACTGCATTGACCACTATCAATGGTGACTATTCAACAGATCTTACAGTACAGAACTAGTTTAGTGGTAGACTATTCTACAGAGTCACAGTTTCCATGGTGAAAAAGTCTTGTTGTCTATGGATTGTAATATTTTTGTTCCACAAGAATACCTCCCAACTGTCCCTATTTCCATGGGAAATTCACGATTTCGGTGACGTGTCCTGCGGTCCCGGTTGGAGGGAGGTATGTCCCGATTTCAACTCAGATCTGCATCCAGAGGATGCAGATCTGAGTTGAACACATACGCGGCTAAAGCAAGGAGCTGTCACAGTTCAGCTCCTTGCTTCGCCACTGCACGCCACCTACTGGCTTTGTAGACACAATGCGATCTGTGTGCGAGTGAGAGAGAGAGGCGCGCAGAGAGCGGCGGTGGAACGAGGAGAAGGTAAGTGTAATGTGTACTGTACACTGAGGTGGAACATGAAACTGGGGGCAGATGAAGGAGAGGATGGCATGACACTGGGGGCAGAGATGGAGGGACATGAATCTGGGGGCAGAGATGTGGATACCTGAATCTGGGGGCAGAGATGTGGATACCTGAATCTGGGAGCAGATATGGAGGGACATGAATCTGGGGGCAGAGATGTGGATACCTGAATCTGGGGGCAGAGATGTGGATACCTGAATCTGGGGGCAGAGATGTGGATACCTGAATCTGGGAGCAGAGATGGAGGGACATGAATCTGGGGGCAGAGATGGGGGGACATGAATCTGGGGGCAGAGATGGGGGGACATGAATCTGGGGGCAGAGATGTGGGGACATGAATCTGGTGGGAGAGATGGAGGGACATGAATCTGGGGGCAGAGATGTGGGGACATGAATCTGGGGGCAGAGTTGTGAGGACATGAATCTGGGGGTAGAGATGTGGAGACATGAATCTTGGGGCAGAGATGGAGAGGACATGAATCTGGGGGAATAGATGTGGGGACATGAATCTTGGGGCAGAGATGGAGAGGACATGAATCTGGGGGCAGAGATGTGGAGACATGAATCTGGGGGCAGAGATGGAGGGACATGAATCTGGGGGCAGAGATGTGGGGACATGAATCTGGAGGCAGAGATGGAGGGAACATGAATCTGGGGACAGAGATGGAGGGGACATGAAACTGGGGGCAGAGATGGAGGGGGACATGAAACTGGGGGCAGATGAAGGGTGTATATGAAACTGGGGGAGAGATAGAGGGGGAACATATAATTTATGGGTGACTGTAGGAGGATTATACTGTGTGCGGGCACATGAAAAATTAATGAGAATGGGTGGAGTCAACACAAAAGTGGGTGGGGCTAAATTTGCCGCGGCGCGCACATTTTGTCCCTCTTTCAGTTCTTCAAAAGTTGGGAGGTATGTACAAGTCGTGAGAGCTCCTTTTATATTGAACAGTTTTGCTTTTTGAAGACTAGATACGGCTCTTCTTCAGGCATGGTATACGATAATGTCTACAGAAATACAAATATAGGAACAGATAAGAGGTGTGATAAATACTGAAATTGGGTTAGGTATTGGGTTAGGGTATCCAAATTTTACACAAGACCATGGCATCCTGCTGCCACTTCATTCTTCATAGTTCACTGGCTCAAAAACGTACTAGAAGAAATGATATCTAAAACTTCACTTTTATTAATTAATATTACAATAGAAATTGTCCACATAAAATAATTGGGTCAACTATTTCGGTCACTCTGTAGATTTAGACTACACAAGTCCCACCCAAAAATAACTTAGCGTGTTCCTACTGGTGGTGGCAAGTATATATCTCAAACACTGGAGAAAAGAGGGAATTTTATGTGTTGTCTCTCAAATTTCACTCCCTGCCTCCCTGACCTTATGGCAAATATCACAAACCTCACAGCTATGGTCATACAAAATCTTTTGGTGCGCCACCTAGAGGATGGACAATAACTAGACCCCCTCACCCAAGGCAACTCCATACTTCACAATGGACTTCTACACCCCTTCTATTGCTTATACATGTACAGTAAGATATGTAGGGGGGTATAGCAGCCCTCTGTAAGGCGTGAATGTAGTGCAGCAGTCCTGTGTAAAGCATAGAGGGCAGCAAAATGGATACAGTAAAAAAGCACGCAGTGTAAAGTATGGAGGAATAAATACTAATCCTTAGTTAAGGAGGAGTGTGACCAAAGCCCTGTGTGCAGCATTTCAGTGTACAATATGGAGGTGCCCAGCATTGGGAGCTTGGCATTTTACTTGCCCAATATATGCAGAGTGTGCCCATTAAACTGAAAATTATAAATGTGCTATATCCACCTCAGCCCTTTTCTACATGAATTGGGTATCCAAAAAATTGCAAGTCTGTTTTAACTGGAGATGAGCGAGTAGTATTCGATCGAATATTACAGTAATCGAAATACTCGTACTCGATTGAGTACCACTCACTATTCGAATGGAAAAATTTGATGCAGAACCAGCGTTGATTGGCCGAACGCTATACAGTCGGCCAATCAACGCTGGTTCTTCTCCTATCTTTAGAAGTCTTCTCCGCGCAGGGTCCCCTCGGCGTCTTCCGGCTCTGAATTCACTCTGCTCAGGCGTCGGCTTGGGCAGCGCTGACTGTGCATACCCGCGCTACAAGAAAATGGCCGCTTTGACTGTAAGTGGCCATTTTCTTGTAGTGTGGACATGCGCAGTCGGCTCTACCCTGGCCCGATGCCTGGCAGAGTGAATTCAGAGCCGGAAGATGCCGCGGGGACGCTGCACGGAGAAGACTTCTCGGAGAATCCAGCCAGACCCTCACTCATGGACTTGGTAAGTTCAATTTGATCGAATGTTGCCTACTCCTGAAACAAATATTTTTCCCCCTTAGAATATAATAGGATTCGATATTCGATTCGAGTAGTCGAATATTGAGGGGCTACTCAAAACAAATATCAAATATCGAGTATTTAACTACTCGCTCATCTCTAGTTTTAACCCCTCCCTACACTGTGACATAAAAATGTCAAGATGCTGATGTTATGATGATGCCATGGGTTCTGAAACTATAAAGTAACTACAGGGGACTGGTGGAGATAACTATGGGAGGTAAACTCAGTACAGTACAGTCAGCTGAGGATACATGGAGCTTACAAGCAGACTTGGACACACTCAGTGTTTGGGCATCAACTTGGCAAAGGGGGTTCAATGTAAATAAATATAAAGAGTAATGTTTCATCTATAGAGGTGACAAGGTCTCTTCACTGTAAGCAGCGTGAATCTGTGCAATAGTTTATCCAAGGAACTGCTTATATACTGTAAGGACTGTGAGTACGTGGAATAGCCTACTCAGGGGCTGGTTCTATACTGAAAGGTCTGTGAATCTGTGGAACATGCCACCCCAAGAGCCAGTCACAGCAGTCACAGCTGATGGTGTCAAAAACTGCTTAGATGCCTTCTCATAGAAAAATGATATTGAGGATTATGGTAACATATAGAATCCTTATTACTTTCTTCATCAAGTAGGGACAGCTTATTATTACATATAATGTGCAATGTCATCAGTTAGGAAAACACAGTGGATTCCAATAAGCAACACAACAGCAACTGCACCGCCAGCAACTTGGCCAGGTGGGAGTTACATTTGCAGATGTCTGGGTGCCGATTTCTGTTTACTGGACACACATTCCCTTACGGATGGATGATGACTGACGGTGTGACAGAGGAGGCGAAGCAGATGGAGAAGATGGGAATAATTAGAGATGAGCGAGTAGTATTCGATCGAGTAGGTATTCGATAGAATACTGCGGTATTAGAAATACTCGTACTCTTTCGAATACTATCACTATTTGTAGTAAAGATTCGATTCAGAACCAGCGTTGATTTGCCGAATGCTATACAGTGTATAGCATTCAGCCAATCAATGCTGGTTCTGCAGTACGAGTAAGGGCTGGTTCACATTAGTGCTTGCCTTCCGTCCAGAAGGAGTCTGCAGGAGGACCCCCAACGGAATATCATCACAACTGCAAGCGCTGTACAATTAAAGTGCACGGACCCCATAGACTATAATGGGGTCCATGTGCTTGCCATGCACTGCCCACACAAATCATTTGTGCGGGCAGTGCGCTGCAAGCACACGGACCCATTATAATCTATGGGGTCCGTGCGCTTTAACTACACAGCGCTCCTCCTAAACACTCTCCTCCTGCTACTCGTGGACTTGGTGACTCTCCTTTAGTAGAATAGTGGTTTCCCCTGAAACGAGCATTTTTTTTATCCCCATAGATTGTAATGGGATTTGATATTTGATCGAGTAGTCGAATATTGAGGCTCTACTCGAAACGAATATCGAATCTCGAATATTTCACTACTCACTCATCTCTAGTAATAATGACCATGTGCCAGATGTGGACATGACCTCCCTACAAAGATGATCACTGGGAGAAAAAATAGAATAAGATGGTCTTGGTCACTTGGTGTCACTGCTTACATATTTTGCCAGATGTGCTGGTGATGCCATTTCGTGTTAGTATAGAGAGACCTAGTTACTACATGTGGGCCTGCACACCCATGGATAATTATCTGTTTGCAGATCTTGTACCTAGTACCATTGATTTTTCATTTGGTAATATGCAAAAAAAAAAAAAAAAAAAAATCCCATATGAGAGATGACCTCACCTCCTGCCAAAATCAACAGCAGTGGAAGCATCCCTTCCAGTGTCACCAAACTTGTCTTAAATCTATCCCAGACAGGTCTTTTGGATGTTGGGGCTTCACATCAGGTGGAATTCTTATTATTTCACCTGCTACCACCCTCTTTCTGTGATGTCACCCTGTCACACTGACACAGTGGCCAATTCTTATCTGTAATAGAGTCATCATCAAATTCATCTTCCCCACTTTTTCGTGACTCATCATGACAATGGGCTTTCTCTATGCACTCACTGTTCCAGATAGATTTCCTTCTAATGCCCCTACCAGCATGACCAATAGCACACCTCTGGCCACTGCTACCTCCACCAACACTCATGTCTTCCATCCCTACCTTTTCTACATCCAAAAATCACTGGCAGTTCTCATCCAACTCATCACAAAGAGGAAAAAAAAAGAGGACTTGGGCCATGAGGAATATCATTCTCATCGTGTACAAATTGGCTAGTAGAGAATGGGATCTGTGTCAGTGAAGAAGACATGGTTGACAAAAGAGAAAAACAACTTGGTACAAAGGAGAATGAACACACAGATCCCTGACTCAATATTAGGATTTCACTGCTTTCAAAAACGTTTTTATTCTCAGATAAAACCACCGATCACTACCAAACGTTGCCAGAAGCAATGTTGCTGTTACCACCCACACGCTCATTGTTAGTACTTGCGCTTTTTAATTTTTTTATTTTTATTTTTGCTGTTACAATGGCAATAGTTCAATATTTTGTATGTATATTGGGTAACCAAAAACAAACAAACGCTTAACAGATTTTTTTTTTAAGACTTGCAAACTGCATCACGCTGTATATTTAGATTAGCACAGTCAGAATCTACTTCTTTTTCTACTAGAATGACAGCTTTTTTATACAGTATATATATATATATATATATATATATATATATATATATATATATTTATTTACTGGAAATGAAAGAAATGGATTTTAACTAACTTTTTTAAAATAGCGCAGACTGCAAGACTATTGCTGGGCAATAGAAAAAAACACTTAATAAACAGATATTTTAACAGATTAGCAGGCTCAGTCGCACTGTTTATTGGGGGAGTCAAATCTCCCCCAATATGATTTTAATCAGATTAGCGCAAGTGGAATCAGTGTTTTGCTCTGAGAACAGTAGTTTGTATGCATTTAATTTAAGAAATGCAAATCCTTAAGAAAAGATTTTTTACTAAAGGACCGACTTTGTCTGTAAAAAAAACATCACTTCATACTTCAAACTTCATAACAGACATAGACAGAATTAGATTGTTGGCATTGAAAGGGTTAACAGTGTTTGCATGTAGCAGCCTGACTGACACAGTACAGATATTCTCCCTCCCTCCTATCATTTCTATCACTGTTTGCCTGTAATTGATTGATTAAATTGATTTCTATGCCTCCTACTCCTATGCTTTCCCCGCTGTATCGCAAGGTTTGCTGTACTAAGTGCTGTGCAATGCTGAAGAAAATGGAGTCATTGCTTTGGATTATGAAGTGGTGAGTAACACATCCATCTCCTACTTCCATCATCACTGACGTGCCTCGTGTTCCAGCATACAAAACCTTTTATATGGTATATGACATCAGCAGTTCGATGTGTCCACATACCCCTTTCTATTGGTCGAGAGGCTGTCAGGTGATACTTGAGCATCACAATGTAACACAAGACACGTGTTTCTTCTATATTTTTTCTGCACAATACATGTGGCAGTAAGTAAATCAACATTTATATGGTTTTGTTAAAAATTGAGCAATTTGGAATACACGGGTTGAACCTGACTCCTTAGCAATGGATTCGACCATCTCATGAGGTTTGTCCATCTCTAATGCCCACACAGTACAGAACGTACAGAACATGTCTGAGTTTGTAGGATCTTTATATGGTCCTATAAAGCTCACTTTCTGGTTTTGGTGTGATGCTAGTCTATGGTCGTGCTATAAATAATGTAAAACAGGTAAAGTCCATTAATCTACAATATTAAAGAATTTATTGTTTGCTGTTAAGGTTTAATAATGATAAAATTGTAGACAATTACTTGAGAAATACAATGGAGACATGACTTCAATAGAAACATAGTATTGTGACTCGGTGTGTAACTTGTGTCCTCTTA
Source organism: Leptodactylus fuscus (assembly GCF_031893055.1). Taxonomy (NCBI): domain Eukaryota; kingdom Metazoa; phylum Chordata; class Amphibia; order Anura; family Leptodactylidae; genus Leptodactylus; species Leptodactylus fuscus. The sequence continues at coordinate 363,449,671 of NC_134265.1, read as the reverse complement.
CTCTGTCATTTTTCCACATGTAATTTTCCAATATTCTAGTATAAATACGCCTATTCGGTATTGGTAAATAAATGGTAGCCATGATCCTTTCTAAAAATTCTGAAATATCAGTCATATTGGTTCTAGAAATAACCCAGTTGCCTATGATCCAGACAAAGGGCACTTCACCTCTTTCATTAAAAAATACGGGATATCCATTGGGCTCTCTGAAGTGAATGTACTTCATGTATCTCTGCACCTGAAATAAAAAGAAACATAGGCAAAAGGTGGGGGAGGGGGGTTATTATTGTATTCATATTCTCTAAGAGTATGCCAATACGTTTGTGTAAAATGATCAATGATGTGACTGTTTTTTTCATTCTCTTTTGTGTTTTTTCATTGCAAGCAAAATAACTGAAGATCAGGGGTGTAACTACCACAGAGGCAGCGGAGGCGGCTGTCACAGGGCACGGGCTATTAGGGGGCCCGGTGACAGCCGCTACCGCTGCGGTTTTTTTTCAATAGGCTGTTACGGCCCTATTCACTTGCCGATCCTGGCTGGGCCGGGATTGGCAAGTGACACCGCGGGCCCCACAAAGGCTATCATTATACTCGGGGGTCTTTGCAGACCCCCGAGTATAATGATCGGCGGACCGGAGAGGTAAGGGAACATAAAAAAACTGTTACTTACCTCTCCGCGATCCTGCCAGGCCTCCGTTCTACTTTTTCTGACGTCTCTGACGTAACATGAACCCGGCATGCTTCCCGGGTCATGTGACGTCCGACGTCATTAAAGAAGGACGTGAGCGCGGGCGACAGCATAGGAGCCGGGGGACAGGTAAGCAACAGTGTTATATTTTAATGTTCTTATTCCCCGGGTCTCCGATTATTATACTCTGGGGTCTGAAAAGACCCCAGAGTATAATAATTGTTTATGGGTGTCCACAGAGGGATATAATACTGTGTGCAGGGGTCACTATGGGACATAATACTGTGTGCAGGGGCCACTATTGGGATTAATACTGTGTGCAGGGGCCACTATTGGGGTTAATACTGTGTGCAGGAGCCACTATTGGGGTTAATACTGTGTGCAGGGGCCACTATTGAGTTAATACTGTGTGGAGGGGCCACTATTGGGATTAATACTGTCTGGAGGGGCCACTGTGGGACATAATACTGTGTACAGGGGCCACTATGGGACATAATAGAGTGTGGAGGAGGGGGTCGTTCGAGGTCTTTGGCGTCAGTTGGGATGGGGGGGCCATGTCAAAAGTTCGCCACGGGGCCCCGCCATTCCTAGTTACGCCACTGCTGAAGATATTACCAAAGAGTTTGTGATTGCAATCATTTTCTGGAAGACAACGAGGATTATCTGATAGAATAGCAGGGGTGCCAATACTTTTGGCCAACACAGTATGTGTGCGCTCATCCATTGGTGCAGAAGGTGAACACGCTCCTGTCCAAGTTTCTGGTGCTATAGTCACTCCCTTCCCAATTGGTGGACTCTGCACCTTGCAGAGAACTAATGGCTTGCACCGAACCAAGGTGGAAAGTCCCATGCTGTCATTTCTTTGCCAAGAAGGAAGTAGCAGCCCTGCACAAATAGGTAGAAGAGAAAGTGGTCCACTCCTTGAGCCTGTCGGTGTCTGCCAAAGTGCACGGCAGCGCTGACGTGTGGTGTTGTAACTATGGTCAAGGACAATATATGTCATTTATGTCCCACTGGGTGACTGTGACACAACAGCAACTTGTAGAGGTGACTCAGCTTCTGCCTCCACGTTCTCACGCCATTGGTCTTACAATTTCCGCCTTATCCTCCACTGTGTCCTCAGCCTCCACTGCAGGGACAACTTCCAGTGCTCCTCCATTATACCACATGTGAAGGGCACAGCGGTGTCACGCTGTTCTACACCTCGTTTGCCAAGGAGAATTAAGTCAAACAGGGGAGGAACTCCTCCATTGTCCCAATCAAGAAATCGAATCCTGACTTTCTTCAAGAGAACGTAAAATCGTAACCATGGTGACTGACAAAGACAAAAAATGGTGTCGGCACTGCTTCAAGGAGGGCTTAGCCGTGCACCCTGCATGGTGCACGTGTTTAGTCTGGTTGTCAAGCGTTTCCTTAAGTGTTCCAAACATCTACAAGACATTCTAAAAATGTCAAGGAAACTTTGCATGCACTTCAGCTACTCGTACACCGGCAAGCACACCCTCCTTGAGCTGCAGTGACAGAATGGCCTCCCACAACATAGGCTGATATGCGATGTATCCACCCGTTGGAATTAAACCCTCCAAATGTTAGATCGACTATATGAACAGAGAAAAGCCATAAACAATTTCTTGAGGATACAAGCAAACACACCTACTCCCCTATGTAACGTTAATGTTAGCCAGTGGCAGATTATATGTGACACCTGCCGGCTGGTCAGGGGACTGGAGATTTGGTGCCAACATCTTGTGGCGACATGAGATCTGTGGGGTTTGAATTAGAGGAGAAGGATGAAAACGAGATTGGAGCACAAGCAATGTCTAGCCAAATGAGTGATAAGGAGGAGCAAGAGCGGCCAGAACAGCAAGAGAGAGGTGAAGCAGATGACCCAGACACACCGTGGCAGTATGAAGTGGAGATGGATGCAGACAGTCCCTTGGAGTAACTTGTGCAAATAGCCCAAGTGACAGCTGAATTGTCACCATTTGGCAGAGGGATGACTACTGGCTCTCCATCATGTTAGACCTTTGCTACTGGGAAAAAAAATGGGGCCTTTTTTTACACTCACTGAGAAGGAGTACAAACTGAACTACTATAGAGACATGCTATGTAGCAAGTTGGCCACGGACTATCTGTGACATCGTCCATCCTCTCGCATGTCCGACAGCCATGAGCGCTCAACTTGCACTGGCATGGCAGCTGTGGGAGGGGGTGGCAGGAGAAGTATCGGCTCAACCTGAGCCTAGAGTCGCTGATGAGCAGCTTTCTTTACCCACATAGTGAAGAAGCTCCTCATCAACAGCTAGACAGAGAGCAGAACTTTAACCAGCAGGTGGTGGCATACTTAGAGTGCACCCTGCTACCCGTTGTAGAAGATCTGCTGGACTTCTGGGCAATCAAACTGGATTTGTGCCCTGGAAAAGCTGTCCTGACCGGACAGTAGTGTGGAATCATGGCAGGTGTTAGCAATGGTTATCCCAAAGAGAACTCACTTGTCTGCCCAAAATTTGTAGAGACTCACCTTTGTGAAGATGAATGTGAAGTGAGGTGCGCATCGGTTCTAAGAGCGACACCTGTCATGTGCGTGTCATACTGACTCACTGTATTGTTTGCCTATCACAGCAGACTCCCCAAGTGTGTTACTGCAAGGCACAGTACTCTACACCACTATACAGTCTCTCTGCTGCCAGGAAATAGCTGGTTTTTTTAACATCACAAATCAAAGAATCAAATCTTTTTGGGAAATCCGGAGAAGCGGCCAAATCAAATTTTCCAAAACTTTGCTCATCTCTAAAACTAAATTTATAACTTTAACGAGCAGGGATTTATGAGGAATCTGTCCTCTCAGTCTAATCTGATCAGCTATGAGGAGGAAAGTTCTAGGCTTGACCTGGACAAATTTTGGAGGCTTTGTCACAAAAAGCATCAGGATTAGTTTGTGGGAGTTACTGACAGGGGATGGGAAAACTAGGAAGCTTGTGTGCACTGTGGGGATGTTGGGAACAAGCCTTCAGGGTGGTCTGGGTCAGATGGAGATGGAGAGGGAAATGTAGATACTGCTAAAATGTATGGATTGGATGTAGCTAGGCTTTTGTTTTAGGGATCTTTTGCCTTTAGTTACACCCCTGCCATGTCTTCTGCATGGGTCTCTGAAATAGAATGGTGCAGAACACTGATTGGTAAGTTTTGTAGCATTAAGAAAGTATTAAAGGGGCATTTCAAGAATGACAGAGAAAGAAACAATTGGAAATTGAAGCTTATGATACGTTTCCAGTTACTGACAAAAGTTACATAATTACATACATAGTTAGTGTTACGGTTCCGTCTATATATATAAATTATAATTTGACAGAACCTCTTGACTGCGGTAGTGGCTGCAGTCGAGGTCCACAAGCCCTAGGAGGGCGGCCGTCCGCCTAAGCAGAGCAGCAGTAGGTCTATGCGGTCTAGTGGAAACAGGGAGCAACACACGTTCACCAGTTAACTTCACTGGGGTAATGTGTCTGCGCAGTTCCCAATGTGAACAGACTGCAAGGAGGCTTACACCAGTTGGCTTCACTGGGCAAGTGTATTGTGCAGCTTTAATGTGAACTGGCTACAATGCGGCTTACACCAGTTGGCTTCACTGGGCAAGGGTGTTTGTGCAGCTGTAGGGTGCATTCACACGGAGTAACGTGCCGCCTGATGTGGCATGTATACGGCATGTGAGACTGTGCGCGCTGTAAAAGCTCCCATTGATTTCAATGGGAGCCTGGATTGTATACGCTGCGTTATTTTGCAGCTGTGATTTTGCGGCCGCAAAATAACGGTCGCAATATGATGCGGCATATACGATCCAGGCTCCCATTGAAATCAATGGGAGCTTTTACGGTGCGCACAGTCTCACACGCCGTATACGTGCCACATCACGCGGCACGTTACTCCATGTGAATGGACCCTAAATGTGAAATGGCTGCAATGAGGCTTACACCAGTTGGCTTCACTGGGCAAGTGTATTTGTGCAGCTTTAGGGTGCATTCACACTGAGTAAACGCTAGCTTATTCTGAACGTAAAACACGTTCAGAATAAGCGGCGTCTAAAGCAGCTCCATTCATTTCTATGGGAGCGGGGATACGAGCGCTCCCCATAGAAATGAATGGGCTGCTTCTTTCACTCCGTGCAGTCCCATTGAAGTGAATGGGGAGTGCCGGCGTGTACGCTCCGGCATGAGCAGAGCTTGCCGTATACGCCGGCACTCCCCATTCACTTCAATGGGACTGCACGGAGTGAAAGAAGCAGCCCATTCATTTCTATGGGGAGCGCTCGTATCCCCGCTCCCATAGAAATGAATGGAGCTGCTTTAGACGCCGCTTATTCTGAACGTGTTTTACGTTCAGAATAAGCTAGCGTTTACTCAGTGTGAATGCATCCTTAATGTGAACTGGCTGCAACAAAGGCTGCCGAGGGTTAATTGTCACCCCTGGTCAGCAACACAAAGGCTCCACAAACAGCTTTGGAGCTACAATACACCTGAACAGTTCAATCAGGCTAATGCATTCCCCACTGGCAGTACCCAGGAATCCCACCTAGAATCCCTGAACTGACAACTTGCCTTTCACAGGAACCTAGCCCTGACCTCCTGTCTCAAAGTTATTAGTCAAAGTGTGAGCACCCGGCAGGCGTCGGCTCACACCATATAAAGGCATTTCCTTGCCCACAGGGCACTGGCCATAACCTCACTGGGCATGCCCAGTATGGGCCGAATGGTACTTAGCCTCAGAGCGTCTCCAAAAAGTCTGAGCATGCTCAGTAGGGGGAGAATGAGAGTCTCAGAGCGTCTCCAAAAAGTCCGAGCATGCTCAGTAGGCCAAACGCTGGACTTAGACTCCATGAACCTCACCGTTCGATGCTGGGGGTGAGAGCTGGATCGACGTGCAGGTGGCGCTGTGCGCCGGAAGGAAAACCTGTGGGACCCCATCCTAACACATAGTAGATGAGGTTGGATAAAGACAGTCCATCAAGTCCAACCTATAACCCTACAATCTCTACATTGTTGATCCAGGGGAAGGCAAAAATCCCCATGAGGCTCATGCCAATTGCCCTATTTCAGGGGAAAAAAATTCCTTCCTGACTCCAAATCTGGCAGTCGGTATAAAACCCTGGATCAACGTGTCCTTAAAATCTAGAGTCCATAACCTCTTATATCTTTCTCTTCAAGAAAGGCATACAGGCCCTCTTTCAACTTGTTCAGTGAATCCGCCATCACCACTTCCTGGGGCAGAGAGTTCCAGAGCCTCGCTGTTCTTACTGTGAAGAATCCCCTTCATGGGGCCACACGACGGCTCAGTGGTTAGCACCTCAGCCTTGCGGCGTTGGGGTTCCTGGTGTTCAAATCTCACCAAGGGCAAAACAAAAACATCTGCAAGGAGTTTGTATGTTCTTCCTGTGTTTGCATGGATTTCCATCTCATATTCCAAAAAAGACATACTGATAGGGAAAAAAAATGTACATTGTGGGCTCACAATCTACAAAAAAAGAATCCCCTTCTATGTCTCTGGTGAAACCTTCTCTCCTCCAGACGTAGAGGACGTCCTCTTGTCACGGTCACTGGCCTAGGAGTAAAAAGATCCTTAGAAAGTTCTTTGTATTGTCCCTTCATGTATTTGTACATTGTTATTAGATCTCCCCATAGACGTCTTTTCTCTAAACTGAATAACCCCAAGTTTGTTAACCTCTCGTTGTCCTCCAGTCCACCCATTCCCCTAATCATTTTGATTGAAGGTAAAAAAAAAAAAAGGCCATTGTGCATGTGCAGAAGCCGTAGTAGAAGTCGCATGCTACTGCGCATGTACCCAGGCCATTTTTTTATATCAATGTCAGTTCGCGAGCGCCGGAGGAGGACGGGACCGGAGGTCTTTGGAGGAAGAGGAGGCGTGGATGAAGAAGACGGCGCACCTTGAATGCCTGCCCATCGTGCACGATGCGTAAGTAGATCATATTCTTTTTTAGGGTTTTATTTTAAAATGAGGGGTAGTTTAATATAACTTTTACGGTGCCTGAATAGCCTTTTTAAAGGCTTCACACATATGTGGGGCTCTATCAGCATGATTTTGCTGATAGAGCCCCTTTAAATATTAGATACAAGGGTCTATCTATGACCATGCTTAATTCCCTCAGAACTCGGGGGTGTATTCCATCTGGACCGGGCGATTTCTCTATTTTACTGTTTTGCAGGCGGCGCCGCACTTCTTCCTGGGTTAAGCAGGTGACATGTAGTTGAGAGTTCACATTCCCCCTAATCATGTTGTTGGCCAATGGATTTTCTTGTGTAAACACTGTAGGGAAGAAGGCATTTAATACTTGTGCTTTTTCCTCATCCTCCTCCACCATTACCCCCAGATTATTTTTGGTAAAAAGAACTCAATCTAACACCTGGATTTACAGGGAGACACTTCACCCCACCACCAACAGACTGAATCCACGTCCACACTTATCTTAGTGATACCTCACCTTATGGATTAATTGTCTTGCCTTTTTTGACATAACAGTATCGTGTTTTTTCTGTATGACATGGCACTGCACTAGTTTGTAATATACTCCTTGGCGGAGGCCCGGGTTATTGTGGCTATGATAAAACCCCAAGTAAATATCTCACAGTCTAAGACCAATATGTACATAATATGTGTTTATATAAAATATATATGTGTATATATCTATAACAAGAAGTGACAAGGTCTGGGCTGTAAAGAGAACACTAGGTGAAGCCAATGACTATTGTCATAGATGATGTTCCCGGTGAGAAAATGGATTTTATGTTATGGTATTGATAGCACCTGTGTAGGTTTTATTTCTGTCACTATATGGTTATTGTATGGTAACAGCATTCCTTTGCTGTATTCATATGGTTGTAACCACACTGCAATGCTCTGTTATCTTGGGCAGCATGGTGGCTCAGTGGTAGCACCAGAGCCTCACAACACTGGGGTCCTGGGTTAGAATTCAGCCAAAAGCAACATCTGCATCGATTTTGTACATTTCCCCTGTGTTTATATGGATATCCTCCCAAGACATACCAATAGGTAAATTTGATGGTGAGCCATATTTTAGGACAGTGAGTGATGACAATATCTGTAAAGTTCTGTAGAACTTGTACTTACCTGATGTTGTAATAGTCCTGATTTATTACCCATTTCTTTCACTGTGTTTAAAGCATGGGCCAGAATATAGACTGATACATATGTATAGTATAAGCTTGTATCTGTCATTTCGTATTCCGATGGTGGGATATAATACATCTCGGTACAGTTCACGCCTTGTTTTCTATAGTACCACTGGTAAAATCCATTTTTCTTTGTATCATTGGAGAGACATCTAAAGAGCTTGAACCAGATCTCCTCCAGCAGTGGATCATTTGGATGGGTTGATGGGTTCACATTAAAAATAGATTCCACAACCTTCGATACTGATCTTCTTGGAACCCTAACCACTATGCTACCGTTGATAAAACTCGCCATGTGATATGTTATTTTGGATAAAAAATTAACCCATGATTCATGAAGGATCAAGGTGATATTTTCAAGCTTCACTAATTTTTGGATAAATGATTGATATAACTCTGAGTAAAGTCCACAGATCACGACAACTTGAGCTGTTGATTTCACAAACACTTCCTCGTTTTGCTCTGAATTCATCCTGATTTCCAGATTAATAATATACTCGATGCAGATGTCATACTTGGCCATCATTTTACTCAGTTTTTTTACTGCCATTTGATTGCTCTCTTCACCTGTAGTAATAATCCCAACCCAGTTCCATCCATGGTCTTTCAAAATCTTTATAATAATTTCATACCGAGCCTGGTCATTTGGAGTAAAGTAATATGTGGTTGGGTATAAGTCTCTGTTGGGCAGGATGGGGTCACTGACTCCAAAAATGAGCTGCATAGACGGCAGGGTTATATTTGGACATAATGCAAGTTATAGATAAGACAAGATCAAAGCAACCTTCAAACGTTTATAGGTTATACACTGTCTACCAATAAATATTTGGACACCTGTGGTCCGAGCGGCAGGAGTGTCCATTACAGCCTCAACCTTGCGGGGCATGCTTTCCACAAGTCCTTATATGATAGCTAGTGGTATTTTATTCCATTCAGCTTGGTAAGTTCTTTCACAGATTTTGGACGGCTGCTGCACCCCTTACTTTGGCAATCCAACTCGTCCCAGAGGTGCTTGATATGGATCAAGTCTGGGCTCTGGGCAGGCCAGTCCAGTCGGTTAACCTGATTGTCACTGTACCAAGCCATGGTAGACTTCGCTACATGACAGCTGGGGTCATCCTGGAAATAACATTGGTCCAACCCACATGACCGCCATAATGTAGGAAGCACACTGTTATCTAAAATAGTACAATAGGTGTTGACCAAGGGTCCAGTCCATACCAGGAGAAACACCCCCAGACCATAACTCCAACTCCACAAAACTTTACTGGGTATCCAAATACTTATTGGTAGACAGTGTTTAATAAAGTTAATGACTTTATGGTGAAAAGGGTTAATCAGACTAATATGCCATGTATTACATATAGAAATAACCAGAAAAAAATTGATTGTGGGGATAACGTCTATCCTTAGGGAGAGACCACCTTCTCAGGTGTGTGGAGACTTATAGCTATATAAGCTATATTTGCAAAAGGCACAAATAACCAAAACAAAACCCTTCTTGGCTGAGAATTAAACTAAACACAAGCAAACTTTTCCCTGTCTATACAAAAGCCTGGCTACCAGACTCCCACCTTGGCAACAACAACGGGTGGCACAGTACCTGTTCTGTAGATTCAGTTTGGACAGGTCAGCCTGTGGTGTGGTGCCACACTTCCCATTCCTCACTCAGAGACTTTATCAGGCCTTGATTACCCAGCTGACCTCCCTGGTGTGGGACTTTACCAAACACCCTTTAGCTGCCTGGCTGGGACATACCTGTCTTCCCAGACCACACCCTTCGCTCTCTCACATATCCCCCCCTCAGTTTGGACCCCTCGGGGCGAACTCCAGACACCAAACAATAAGCCCGGGACAAGGCATCCGCATTGCCTTGCAGTTTCCGGGCTCTGTGTTCCACTGTGAACCTAAACTTCTGAAGTGACAAGAACCACCTAGTCACCCTGGCATTCTCCTCATCCAAGTGAGAGGCGAGTGGTCTGTCACTAAACGAAACTGCCTCCCAAGCAGATAGTACCTCAGGCCTCTAATGCCCATTTTATGGCCAGACACTCCCTCTCCACTATGCTGTAGTTCTTTTCTGCTGGCATGAGTTTCCTGCTCAGGTAGGTGACTGGATGTTCTTCTCCATTTACCTTCTGAGACAGGACAGCTCCCAGCCCTACATCTGATGCATCCGTCTGGACCACAAACTCCCTCCTAAAGTTGGGCTTAATGAGGACAGGAGATCCACACAAGGCCACCTTTAGCGCCTGAAAAGCCTTTTTGGCCTGGTCATTCCACTGCACCATAACAGACTTTTTTCCCTTCAGAAGGTCCATCAGGGGAGCAGATACTGTGGCAAAGTTGGGTATAAACCACCTGTAATACCCAACTGTGCCCAGGAATGACCTAACTTGTTAGTGCTCAGAGGTCGAGGCCATTCCCGGATAGCGCTGACCTTGTTGACCTGGGACTTGATTATACCACAGCCGATCACATATCCCAAATAGCGTGTCTCCTCCATCTCCAAAGCACACTTTTTGGGGTTGGCAGTCAGGCCAGCTGCTCTCAAACAATCCACTACAGCTTGTACCTTGGACAAATGACTCTCCCAGTCATTGCCGAAAATGATGATGTCATCCAGATATGCTGAGGCGTATTTCCTATGAGGTTTCAACACTATGTCCATTAACTGTTGGAATGTAGTTGGGGGGCCCACGGAGCCCGAACGGTAACATAACATAGTGAAAAAGTTCCTCAGGGGTGATAAAGGCAGTCTTTTCTTTGGTGCTATCTGTCAGGTGTACCTGCCAATATCCCTTAGTGAGATCCAGCGTGGAGAAGTACCGGACCCCTCCCAGCCTCTCAATAAGTTCGTCTACCCGAGGCATGGGGTAGGCGTCAAACAAGACACCTCATTTAGTTTCCTGTAGTCATTGCAGAAACGCAATGTCCCATCTGGTTTTGGAACAATGGGACTGGCCCATTCACTTTTGGACTCCTAAATGACTCTCAATTTCAACATTTTCTGCGCCTCCCCTGAAATGACTTGTCGGCAAGCCTTGGGGACCAGGTACGGCCTCATCCGTACTTTCACATGGGGCTCAGTAACAATATCATATTTGATTAGGCATGTACGCCCGGGTTGCTCAGAGAACACATCTGTATTCCTAGCTGCAAACTCTTTGCATTCTTGTTGCTGGCTTTTTGTGAGGGTCTCTGTTATTACAACCCCTGCTGCTACCTCTGTAATCCCAACTACAGCCTGTGGGGGGTTTACAGGAGATAGTTTAGCTGGAGACCTTCCTGTAAGCAGACTCTCCTGGTTCCCTGTAAGCAGACTCTCCTGGTTCCCTGTAAGCAGACTCTCTTGGTTCCCTGTAAGCAGACTCTCCTGGTTCCCTGTAAGCAGACTCTCCTGGTTCCCTGTAAGCAGACTCTCCTGGTTCCCTGTAAGCAGACTCTCCTGGTTCCCTGTAAGCAGACTCTCTTGGTTCCCTGTAAGCAGACTCTCCTGGTTCCCTGTAAGCAGACTCTCCTGGTTCCCTGTAAGCAGACTCTCCTGGTTCCCTGTAAGCAGACTCTCTTGGTTCCCTGTCAGCAGACTCTCTCTGTCTTTCCACGCCTTTAGCAGGTTATCATGATAAACCTGTTCAGGTTTTCTCCTACCTGGCTGACGAATCTTGTAGTTCACGTCCCCTGTCTTTTCCATTACCTCATAGGGGCCTTGCCTTCTGGCAAGAAACTTACTCTCCACTGTGGGAATGAGTACAAGTATTCGGTCACCAGGTTTAAAGGTCCTTACCCTCGCCGACCTATTGTAAACACGGCTTTGAGCCTTTTGGGCCTCCTGCAGATGCTCTCTAACTATGGGCATAACTGCCGCTATCCTGTCTTGCATACCAGCAATATGTTCAATGATCCCCTAGCCCATGTTTATGTGCCAACTCCAGCACCGTCCGGCGATAAGGCTGGGGTACAAGTAATTGCTCTAAGGCCTCACCTCAAACCCTGTCAACTCAGTATAACAACTCCTGGCTGACAACCATGTGGGGGAACACCTCATCAGCGCCTGGGCTCTGAGACACCCCACTGATAACACTAACATTTTCTCAGGCCCTTTGCAGAGTGGGATCCTGGTGATTTGTGGTACCAAAGTTATAATGAGACACTTTCAAATCTGACATCTGAAGTTCAGTACCAGCCTCCTCGGCATCACCTGCCTCTAGGGGAGACATAGAGCCACAATCCTCTTTTACCATGGTCACCCCTACAGCAGGAACCCTAGAGTCCTGGTCATTAGGTTCAGGCTCAAGAACCTGACCAGACAACACTTGTGGTATTCTTGGGGCTGTATCCTCTGACCCTTGCTCTCCCCGCCACACAGTCCAAAATAGGGGAAAGTCCTGTCCCAGAATGAGGTCATGGGGCAAGTTCTTAACAACCCCTACCTCATGTCGGCTCTCTCCACAGGGGGTCTGGATGGAGATAATCATGGTTGGGTAGTCCCTTATATCTCCATGTATGCACAGGACCTCAACTGTGCGTCCAGTGACAGTCCCGTGGTCAAAATAGTTCCCATTAACAAGGGTTACCCGACTGCCAGAATCCAGTAGTGCCACCACTGGACACCCAGCCATGGCCACTTGGCACAGGTGGCACTCATCAGCAATGTCTGGGGTGGCGGCAGTGTAGACAGGGGCAGCATAGAGGGACACCCTCCAGACCAGGCTGCAGTCCATGGGCTCAGAGGCACGGGGACAATTAGCCGCAATATGGCCGGGCTCATGGCACTCCCAGCAGATAACACTCCTTCTCCCCTGGGCCACTACCTTATCCTGGGGAGCCCGAGGTAAATTGACCCTATGGGCCTTGGAAGTTTGTGGGATTTGTGGGTGCCCCTTCCCAAGGAACTATGTAGCGCAGTATCGCTCCACCAACCCCACCAATGGGTCACCATGGGTCACCATGCCCCACCCACCTCTGGATCTTACCCGGTAAAGACCTCAGGTACCGGTCTACGACAACCCGTTTCACAGTCTGCGCTGGGGTCAATGTCTCTGGCTTGAGCCACTTCCGGACAAGTTGTACAAGGTGGTGCATTTGTGACCTTGGTGGTAACGCCTCCTGGTATTCACAATCATGGACTCTTTGAGCCCTGACATTCTGGTCCACAGTCAGTCGGGCCAGGATCTCTGCCTTCACACGCTGGTAATCACCTGCACCCTGTTCACTCAGGTCGAAATAGGCTTGCTGGGGCTGAGCAACTAAGAAAAGATCCAACACCTCTGCCCAAAGCTGCGGTGGAAGTCTCTCACGGATGGCCACTCTCTCAAACCCAGTCAGATAGGCCTCTACGTCGTCCTCTGATGTCATTTTGGTCAACGCTTTATGGACCTCTTTCCTGGCATCCCGCTCTGGCTTTACTAGGTCGGCCTTTTGCTGAGCAGCCAGCAATATGGATATCTGCTTGGTCAAAAGACGGTTGGTCTCCTGTTGCGCTGCATTAGCTTCCTGCTGCTGCTGACAGGCCTCTGCATGCCTCCTGTCAGTCTCTTGTTGCATTGCAGTAGCCTCTGCATGTCTCTGCTGCAACAGCTTGTTAATCTTTTGCTGCTGCTAATTAGCCAGTATCAGCTGTTTCACAATTTCCTCCATAACTGTGGCTTTCTATTTCAGCTTGTGTATGTCTCACTGCACTTATGCCTGCATCCGAAGCACCATATGTGGGGAACCGCTCGGGCAGATGTATGTAGCAGTACAGGAAACAGGGACACAGACACTGGGTTGAACACAAGTTCAGGCTTTATTCACTTGCAGTGCATTAATTGCCTTTGCAAAGTTACAAATAACCAAAACAAAAACCTTCTCGGCTGAGAACTAAACTAAAGCTTTTCCCTGTCCATACAGAAGCCTGTCTCCCACCTTGGCAAGAACAACGGGTGGCATAGTGCCTGATCCGTAGATTTTGTTTGTACAGATCAGCTTTGTCAGTGTGGTGCCACAATACTAGTCCTCACACACAGACTATATCAGGCCTTGATTACCCAGCTGACCTCCCTGGTGTGGGTTTTTACCATACACCCTTTAGGAGCCTGGCTGGAATATACTTGTCCTCCCAGACCACACCCTTCACTCTTTCACAATACTTACAAACACTTTTGAATGTTTTATCTGGGTCTGTACCACCACAGTTATTGTTTGCAACAATGTAGCTGATTATTGGTTTTTTTTTTTTTTTGTTGGCATGGCATTTTCAACCTGAAAATCTTCCTTCAATATAAAGTCCTGATGTCTAATCTGTGCTGGGAGGTTCTATATGGTACAAGGTAGGTGTCACTTACCTGTGTGTACTTATACATGTTGAGTAGTGGAAGAATACTGTCAATTATTTGATAGTTAGAATCAATTGCAAAAGCAGCCACTTCCCCGTGATCCCTACAGGAGTAATTTGGAGCCATCTTGTGTCTTCCTGATAGGATTCTGAAGACAGCATGAGTGGCCTTTAAGGGATGTCCACACGTGTCCACTATATGATACCCCAGGGTGATATTGGGCAGGAGATCGGGATCATTATTAATCTCATCAATAGCAAAGATGAAGGACAAGATGCTTCTGTATTTTTCAACCTGAACACTGGAAAAATTGTCAATGTAAAAAAACTTATTAAATCTGAAAGCAAAGTCTAACATAATAACTGTAAATGAGGGAAAACATGAAGGAAGCCGCCACCTAACCCTTACTATACTGTAACAGCAGCCCCTGCTACAAGAGCCGCCCCCTAACCCTTACTATACTGTAACAGCAGCCCCCGCTACAAGAGTGGCCCCCTGGACTCTTCTGAGCAGGCCTTGTAGCTACCATGTTTCCCTTTCCTCTCTGGGCTCCCTATGCAACTTTTGTTTTCCAGAATTTGAACAGAAATTAAAAAAAAAACTAGTAAAACTGCACTAACAATGGACAGTGTGACCATGGCCTAATAGGTAGCTTGTAGGTGTCATTATGTGTAGTGTACAGTTGTTATGGTCAGCAGGATTTATTTAAAAAAAAAAAAAAAAAAAAAAAACTTAAAAATGAAAACCCTGCGGAGCCCTCTGGGCTATGGCTGCTAAAAACCTGGTGTGAACACAGACTAACAGTTCCTGTCACTGCAGCTAAACTAAAGGACCAGGTGTGCTCTGTTAACATTCACAGAGGCCTGTGCAGTCAGAGCAGCCGCACAAATAAACAAACTGGCTAGCCTGAACTCCAGGACTAGCCAGAGACCAAGTAAACCCTGTGTGTGGTAGTTCCACCCAACCACCCAGGCAACTACTGCCAAGCCCACTCCTAGTCATCCTGTCTGAGAAGTAATGCTAGCTGACCCTACTGAGTTCTACCACACACATACAAGGCAGCATGCTGCCTGACTAACAGTGACATTGCTACATCAGGGGAAATTTACTAGCTAGGGCCAATAATGTTTACAGGCTGGAACCCACACATACAAACACACACATCAATTCAGGTTTCAGAATGCGATCATAGAGTGCCGGGCGTCCAGACCAGCCCCCTTATATAGGCAAGGGGCGGTCACCAGCAAATAGCCCAGCTGCCCAATCCGAGCGTCTATTGGTCATCTCTTATGTTGATCACCCCATCGACCACGCCCGGCTGCTGCTGCCCATATCATGCACAATCCTAACACTACCCCCCCCCCCCCCCCCCTCCACGGCGCAACGACGCCATGCGTCTTTGGATCGGAGACGAGAATGGCGAGGAGTGAGCCAGACACGATCCTTTGGGGACAGCTCTGTCCCTGACCTATGTCTTCCGTCAACTGTTGCTCTGCTCCTGGCCTTGGCCTGACTCATGGCAAAATAAACAGGCCGTGGGACTTTGCCATTTAGTACAGGACGTGGCAAGTCAGGGGAGTAAGAAAGTCCAGTCCTTATAATCTGCCCACATACTGTGCCTACACTCAGTTTACAGTTTGTTTTTTTTCCCACTTGGATCTTGCGGACGTAAACCCTGCTGGCACCAGATGGCAGGGGACAATGAGACTTTCCTGCAGATTTACGCCTCCTGTTTCTGCATGGAAGTGGCGTTGCCATTGGCAACAGGTCAGTGGAGTAATTTTGAGACCTATACTCTGGCAGAGTCTTAGTAATATTTATAGCAAAGATCTCGGCAGGCTGAGGGGCTAAGCCCTCCTGTTTTGAAGGCCTAACTGGAGGGACGGCAGGTGGTATAGCCTCCAAACACCTTCCCTTGCACTCAGAACTCCACGTATTAATCTCCCCTTGCCTCCAGTCTGTGACTGGTGAGTGCCGGTGTAACCATGGGAGACCTAGCATCACTGCATCAGTTAAGCCCTCCAAGATGTGAAAAGAGAGCTTCTCTGTATGCAGTGTTCCACTCCACAGAAGCAACGGTGGCGTCTCAAATCGGATCTGCGGCCTAATCTGAGACCCATCTACCACCGTAATGTTAATGGGGGTCTTAAGAGCTCTCATGGGAACACCATTTTGCTGGGCGAATTTGGCTGAGATGAAATTCCCCATGGCCCCAGAGTCTATCATTGCTCTGAAATTAACCCAACCTTTACCCAGTTTAAAGACTACTGGAAAACGGAAACGATTATGGGACTTTTGTGTACCAAGTAACCCACCCCCGATGGACACTTGGCTAGCTTTCTTTTCTAGTGGGGACGAGCATTGAGGAGCAATATGCCCTGGCCTGTTGCAACGGTAACAAATTACCCCCTTAATTTTCCTACTCTTGCTGCCCCCAGGAGTGGAAGCACGGGAGGTGTCCATAGGTTCCGTGGACTCCACAACAGGCGAGGCAGTGGTAGATTTTATGACCCCCCTCAGAGACATGCGGTTATGCTCGAGCCCCCGCTCCACTCTCCTATCAGACAACTGTGTATCTACAGAAGTAGCTGAATTTATTAGGGCAGAGAGGGAGGTAGAAGGCTTTTGGCCTGCTGGTTCGTCCTTAATATTTGAGCACAAACCTTCCCAAAAAATTGCCACCAGTACCTTGTCTGGCCAATCCAGCTTGGATGCCAAGGTTCGAAACTCGATAGCAAAGTCCGCTACTGAGCTCTGGCCTTGCTTTAAACGTAAGAGCTGAGAGGCAAAGGTGGACTGGGGCACTAGGCCATGAAACACCAGGCATAGTGCTTCACACAGCGCAGCTAGTGTAGCCAAGTCCACTGCATCCCGTTCTTTTAACGGGGTGACCCAGGCCAATGCTCTCCCAGTGAGCAAGGAAACCACAAAGGCTACTTTAGATTTCTCATCTGGGAAGAGACTGGGACAAGCTTCAATGTAAGTTTTATACTGGTGTATGAATCCCCGACATCCCTGCGGCTCACCCGCATACCGCTCCGGAGGCAGGAGTGGACACAGTGACGCTGCAGGGGTCGGCAGACTACCAACCAACTGAGCCATAGCCTGAACTAACCCTTGAGATAGGTCAGAAAAATTAATTGGGGCAGCTGGTGGAGATTGCTGCGAGTGTTGCTCCACTGCGCCCAGGCGGGTGTTCAGGCTTTCAACAAGATTCACTAAATGCGTTTTTGAAGCCATTTTGCGGCGGGGCTCTGACTCTATGATACTGTTATGGTCAGCAGGATTTATTAAAAAAAAAACTTAAATGAAAACCCTGCGGAGCCCTCTGGGCTACTGTCTACTAAAAACCTGGTGTGAACAGTGTCTGACAGTTCCTGTCACTGCAGCTAAAGTAAAGGACCAGGTGCGCTCTGTTAACAATTCACAGAGTCCTGTGCAGTCAGAGCAGCCGCACAAATAAACTGGCTAGCCTGAACTCCAGGACTAGCCAGAGACCAAGTAAACCCTGTGTGTGGTAGTTCCACCCAACCACCCAGGCAGCTACTGCCAAGCCCACTCCCAGTCACCCTGTCTGAGAAGTATTGCTAGCTGCCCCTACTGAGTTACACCACAAACATACAAGGCAGCATGCTGCCTGACTAACAGTGGCATTGCTACCTCAGGGGCAATTTACTAGCTAGGGCAATGTCTACAGGCTGGAACCCATACAAACACACATCATTTCAGGTTTCAGAATGCGATCATAGAGTGCCGGGCGTCCAGACCAGCTCCCTAATATAGGCAAGTGGCGGTCACCAGCAAATAGCCCAGCTGCCCAATCCGAGCGTCTATTGGTCGACTCCTATGTCGATCACCCCGTCGACCACGCCCGGCTGCTGCAAGGCAGATTAATCCCTGCAACCCTGGATTGTGCAGAGTAACAGGCAGCGGGGCCCATATCATGGCCGCAGTTACTGCACAATCCTAACAACAGTCTATGCTTAGTACAGTCGTACAGGACACCTGAACCTGCAGTGGATGTCATTGATAGTAGATGTAAGGTATACAGTATACAGCACACAGCCATGTAGCAGCTATTATATACAGGCTATGTATACAGATGGAGCAACACTACGTGCACCAAGGTGCAGAGCTTTAGCCAGCAGTGAGCAGAGAGCGGCCGGGAGGACAAGGCTCAGGTCAGTACATGTGAGAGAGCCGAGGGCTGGAAAACACCATGTGGATTAAGATTTAGTGCAATGAGTGAAACCCGCAGGAAGTCCGGTGTAAATCCACATCAAATTCTGTGCAATATATAAGACACGAGCTGTAAAATATCCCCCAGCTAATCCCTCTTACCTTCCATAACATCATAAAAACAGACTTCTCTGTATTGTATGGTATATACTGAATGGAAAGTCCGTCATGTAAGTACAGAATATAGAAAGTAGTGTCAGTGATGGGGAATGATATACTCACTGTATACAGTATATAGATAGTAATGTCAGTGATGGGGAATGATATACTCACTGTATACAGTATATAGATAGTAATGTCAGTGATGGGGAATGATATACTTACTATTGACAATTCATATCTAAATAATTCCAAATGTCATAAAAATCAATTAAACCAATGAACATATGAGCAGAAATCAGCCCAGCTATGATGACGTCTCCTTCCTTGTAATATTCATATTCATATAAGGGCTGAAGTCCTGAGATCTGGCACTGAGAATGATTCCTTGTATCAGATATTACAGGTAATAAGAATATCAGCAGATACGAGGCAGTAAGACCAGGAGATGGATTCATTACACAGACAAGGTCTTGTCATTCAGCACAGCAGCCCCAGCTCTGCAGCAGCTCAGCACAGGCGAGGCTCAGCCGGCAGTCTGCAGCTCCTTATATCCAGTGCCGGGGACCGATTTACACTCTCACACTGCGCAACAAGCAGAATATTAATAAATAAATGCAAAAAATAAATCTTCCTGTGACTTCTGTGTAAAATTATCACTGTTTAGCTTTAGGAAATGTGCTGAGGATTTAACACTTCACAGACTTGTTTCTGCATTGCATAAAACAATCTCATAGCTGTGGGAAAGGAATATGCCAATACATCCTTCTTAGTGGAGAAGGAGAACTTGCTCCAGCGCCCCCCGTTGGAAGGTAACTTCCTATAGATAATTGCCTGTGGCATGATCTAGGAATTTATTATCTTGAACCAACTCCGTGCACTGTGCTACCACTATACCCTCACCATATGTCTGCATTTATCTCCCCAAATCTCTTCTTAATCAATAAATATACAACATGCATCCTATCCAAAATCATTCTGAGACTACCCCTCGCTGACACCTACTTTCTCCTAAACACATACATATTCCTTGTATCCCTTATAACCTGTTTCCTTTCCATCCCACTAGCAGCACAATAGTGTGGAATTCCTGCCCCTGTGTGCTGGTAGGACAGAATGGAATTGTTACTACATTACCTATAAATAAATTAATTAGAATCTCCTCAACATAAAAAAGAAGTATCCTATCTTGTATAGAGAGAGAGTTGGAAGGGGAAGTGTTTTTACTTCCCAGTATTGATTGCATTTTTGATTAAAATGGCTTCTGCACATATTAGGAGAAGGGACAGGGAACTCTGGGAACACAGGAACACCCACAATGTCAAGCATACAGCTAATCAGCAGCTATCCGCCCCTGTGACGTCACAGCCATATAAAAACCAGCGTCACAGTCATTTCACATCGCTCTTAGTGCAGGGACAGACATCAGCAGGAGCTAGGGACAGTGATAGAAAATGGATAGAAGTTCAGAGAAATCAGATTGCAACTGAAATGAAAGTATAGGATGGAAATCAAAGAAGAATTTGGGGTGGTTACAGCGTCATTAACAGAAAAAACTTAATACACATTGCAGCACTCCCTGCCGCTATACTGCTGCTCATTACTCATACCTGTGTGTACAAGGTGGAACACAACAAGCCTTTTACAATCAAAAGCAGTGAATTATCATTCAGTAATATCTGCACTCAGCTCATCGTGCCTTTTTAAAGTTGTTTATTTGTGGGGAAACAAATAAGGGGCAAATTTGTCATTGTTTGCAGGGTATACAATTACAGGCCATTTTGCAATACAGTTGTGAAAACCTCCCACAAATTCTAAGTCACTAATCTCTACAGTTCCCAGTTATTCTCACTCTTATTTTAATAGTGCTTATCAGTGAGGAAACAAAATAGGGACATATTCACCATTTTGTTCCCAATATAAAATTACAGGCCATTTCTCAGACAGAGAGGACACAGGCCATGCACAGAGAATGGTCGCAGGCCTAAATGTTTCTGGCGCAGGCACAGTTCACAGCAAAGTAAGGGGACGTGACAGCAGGCATCACTTACAAAGGCCCAAGCACCCAGTGTCAAGTTGCAGTCATGTCTTAACCAGCCACTGAACGGTTGAAGTCATCCACTTCATCCTATGTCACATCAGACACCCCCAGCCAAGAGTCAGTTGGTTCTTCAGACGCAATCCTTACTTATCATGGTCTTGGAGCAGGCACTGTGCCATCACATGTCCAGAACCTGCCTCTGTCCTTTCATAATAACTCAGCTAGAAAATTACTCTGTGCTGTTAGCTCAGATCCACTGTACTATGAGGATGAGATACTACCGGACAGTCATTAGCTAGCGCCCAGTCAAGATGTGGAGAAGACATCTGCTTCTTCCTGCGCTAGTAGTGATGAGGAGAGTGGCATGGGGCTGGTGTTGCGAACTGACAGGCACCTGGCTTAAAGACTGTTGAGGAGGACATCATTGACCTGCAGACATTATTGCATGATGATGTAGCTGATCGCAATTGGGATGACTACTGGCTATCCACAATGTTAAATGCTTGCTACCAGGGAAAAATGGGGGTCTTTTTTATACCCACTGAGAGGGAGGACAAACTGAACTACTATGGAGATACGTGATGCAGCAAGTTGGCCACTGCCTATCTGTGCCATTGTCCATCCTCTCGCATGTCCCGACGCCGGAGCCCTGAGCGCTCAACTTGCACTGGCATGGCAGCTGTGGGAGGGGGTGAGGGTGGAAGGAGTAGTATGGGCTCCATCAGGCAGCCTGAGCCTAAAGTCGCTGATGAGAAACTTTCTTCACCTGCATAGTGAAGAAGCTCCTCATCAGCATCTAGACACAGAGCAGAACCAGCAGCTGGTGGTATACTTAGTGTGCACCCTGCCACTCGTTGTGGAAGATCCGTTGGACTTCTGGGCAGCCAAACTGGACTTCTGGCAAAAACTTGCTGAGTTTGCTCTGGAAAAGCTGTCCTGTCTTTTCAGTAGTGACATCAGAGCTGATCTTCAGTGCAGAGGGAGCAATAGATACCACAGGGAGAAGTCACCTGGCCACCCAAAAATTTGAGACTCACCTTTGTGGAGATGAATCAGACATGGATCAGCCAGGATTTGCACACACCAATGCCCGATGCAGTAGATTAAATAATACCTGCTACCTCACCGCACTTTGCCACTTGGTCAATTGATGGCCTCATAAGGCTGTTGCAATCTCTACACTCTGCCACTGGATCACTGTATGGACTATTCACGCTACTTCAACCTCCATACTCTGCCACTGGGATACTGGATGTCCTCATAAGGCTCCACTATCTTCCACTGGGTCACTGTATGGCCTCCACATTCTGCCATTGAGTTACTATGCAGCCCCATGAGGTTGCTGCCACATCGTCAGTCTGCAACTGGGTCAATGTATGGCCTCCTGAAAGCTGCTGCAATCTACACACTATGTTATTGGGTTTCTTTATGACTTTGTAAAACTGCTGTCACCTCCATTCTGCCACTGGGTCACTCTATGGCCTCATAAGGCTGCAGCAAACACCACAATCTTCCACTGGTTCACTGGATGGCCTCCTTACACTACTGTCACCTCCCCATTCTGCCAGTAGGTTACTGTATAGTCTAAAGAGGCTGCTTTCACCTTGTTACTCAACAACTGGATCACTGAATGGCCTCCTCACTCTGCTGCAATATACAAACTCTGCTACTAGGTAACTAAATGGCCTCTTCTGGCTGCTGCAATCTCTTCATTCTGCCACTAGGTCACTGTAGGCCCTCCTGACACTACTGCAGCCTCTCCACTCTGTTATTGGGTCACTATATGGCCTCATAAGATTGCTGTAACCTCCACACTCTACCACTGGTCACACTATGTCACACTCTGCCACACTGTCACACTATGTCACACTCTGCCACTGGGTTACTGTGTGGGCTAATAAGGCTGCTGCATTCTCCCAACTCTTCCACTGGGTCATTGTATGGCTTCATAAGGCTGCTGTAACCTCCACACTCTGGCACTGGGCCACTCTATGGCCTCCTCTCACTACTGTCACTTCCCCACTCTGCCATTGGGTCAATGTATAGCCTCATAAGGCTTCTGTAATCTCTACACTCTGCCACTGGGTCACTGTATGACCTCATAAGGCTACTGAAACCTCCACACTCTGCTATTGGGTCACTGTATGGTCTCATTAGGCTTTTGAAACCTCCACACTCTGCTACTTGTTTACTGTATGGGCTCATAAGGCTGCTGAATACTTCACAATCTTCCACTGGTTCACTGTATGGCCTCCTTATGCTTCTGCCACCTTCCCACTCTGCCACTGCGTTACTGTATGGTCTAATGATGTTGCTGCCACATTGTCACTCTGTAATTGGGTCACTGTATGGCCTTCTCACTCTGCTGCAATATACATACTCTGCTACTGGGTCACTGTATGAATTCAAAAGACTGCTGCAATCTCTACTGTATGGTCTCATAAGGATGCTGCATTCTCTCCACTCTGCCACTGGGTCACCGTATGGCCTCATAAGGCTACTGCAACCTCCACACTGGGTTCCTGTATGGCCTCCTCATGCTATTCCCACCTCCACGCTCTGCCACTTGGTCATTGTATGGCTTCCTCATGCTGTTGTCACCTTCACACTCTGCCACAAGTAGAGCACAGTTTATAGAAATACTAGCTTCTGCCCACGACTTCGTCAGCGGGTTTTTGGCATTGATGATCTGCCTATATTCAGCAGATTGCTGTCGTTGATGTTTTGCCTGACCGGCATTTTGGCAGCTCACAAGCTGTCTTGCTGCTGACCTTGTTCCTCACACCATGCCTGTGATTGTTCCAGCATTTCAGCAGCTCGCTGGGACGCCATATAATGATCATGTTGTTGGTGTTGATGAGCCGCCTGGTGCGGCATTTCAACAGCTGTCAAGCTGGCCTGCTGGTGAACTCATTCCTTGGGCTGAGCCCATGATTGTTCCAGCAGCTTGCTTGGATGCTATATAATGAGCGTGTTGTTGGCATTGATGATCCGCATGCTCCTGTGTTTTGGCAGCTCTCAAGTTGGCCTGCCGCTGAACTTGTTTCTTGCACTGTGCCTGTGATTGTTCTGGCATCTCAGCACCTCACTGGAACATCATATGAGTGTGTTGTTGGTGTTGATGATCCGTCTGCTCCAGCGTTTCTGCAGCTGTCAAGATGGGCTGCCGCTGAACACATTCCTCGCGCTATGCCTGTGATTGTTCCGGCATCATTCTACTTCCTGGTGCTGCATTGAGTGGCTGCCTCGATACAGAGCTCCAAGCTGGTATTTCTCTCTTTTACTGTGGACACATGGGACTCTGTTACAGCCTGGGAACCTACCATCACCCACCTACCCTAGAGTAGGAGTAAAGACTTCAGTGAGGTTGGGGATGAGATGTAACTGGATCGGGTCAAGCCTGCAGGAGGTGAGCTGGGATTTAGATATTAAGAATAAGAAACAGGTTAAAGATGAAGTGCACCGAACAGTTAGGAAGAGTGCGTGTAGGGATGTAGGGTGTCTCTGATGGTGCAAACTTTGCTTTTGAAGTAAGAGACAAATTCAGCTCAGAAAAGTGATGTCGGAGGCGTCACAGGATTACAGAGAACGGACTTGAAGGTGGCCAATAGCTGTTTGGGATTGAGATATAGGGCACATATGACTTTGTTGAAGTGTGTTTTTGAATGTAAAAGCTGCCTCTTTATACCTGATGAAGTCCTCTTGGGAGTGGCTTATCTTCCAGAGAAGTTCCTTTTCCATTTTTTTAGCCAGGTCAGTGTGCCAGGGTTGCCTATTGATTGGTCGTTTTCTGGTTTATATTAAGGGGGGCATAGAGTTGAGGGCTGATATATATTCTATACCCTGATGAGCTAAAGGGTAAACATATTTAGAATTTTTGACTTTCAGGATCCATATCTCACCACCCACTACAGCTTGGAACATGAAACTCCCATAAATCATCTTGGCTATCTCATACATAAATTTGACTTTATTAGTTATACAGATTCTTGTCATATAACTGCATTGTTATTGTTTTGCTCCTAAAAATCTAACATTTTATTTTTATTATTTTGGTAATATTTTGTAAATCCACCTTTGGCTTTCAAGGCCTGAATCCTTCTGGGCATGTTCTCCATAAGATTCAAACATGCCTCAAAACATGCCTGAAATCTGATCCCAGGTCTCTTCTACACATTACCAATATTGTTGAATGCTTATTGACCCACTTGGGTACGAACACAGATTTTTCTTCAACTCTACCCACAAATGTTCGATTTGGTTGAGATCTGGAGACTGTGGGGACCAATCCATCACCTCTACTTCATTGTCATAGAACCATTTCTTCTCGCTTTTGACTCCAAATCAATTTCCAATCTTCTACTGTTCACTTTTCATACTTTTTTGCAAACTCGATCCTTATGATGATATTGAAGTCAAGGTTTCTTCACCTTTTTGGGGCCACCATTCCAGATTTCTGTAACATCTATGATCTCACGATCACAAAGTACACAAGCCTCCTTCACTGCTGTGTTTGTCACATCAAAGCTGATAGGCTGAGTTCAGGCGGCGTTTTTTGGTCAAGATTTTGACGTGGAATGTGCGACAAAATCCTGATCAAAATAACGTCTCCCATTGAAATCAATAGGTGCTGGTCATATCTTTTTTCTGCGAGTGAGAACAGACTGAAAAAAGAAGCGACATGACCTTTCTTCAGGCGGATTCAACGGCCGGTTCAGCCGCGGACGTCTGCCCGAAAACACTTCCTCCCAAGTAAGCCTATTCATTTGGGCCTAATCCGGAGCAGAGACGACCAATTTTTTGGTCCGGAATCTGAGACGACCTTGGCCTCAAATTCCAGAGCAAAAAACTCTGTCTGAACTCAGCAATAGATCTTGTGATGAGCCAACTTGTTGACCCCAATATTTTGCCTGGATATCTATCTCTTGACTTTGAAATGGATGGACGGACTTTATTTCGTATCTTCCAGCTGTCATGGCACTCACATGATTTAGTTTGACAATTTTCTTGGTGGAGAGACCGCTATCAATGAGCTGGATGATGCTTTTTCTCTATTCTCGGGAAATCTTCTTCATGACTGACCTCAAGTTAAACCAGTGACCTTTCGCTTTGGAATACATCTAATAACACTCTGAACTGAACAGGTTGTCATTTGTAGTATACAATAAGATGATAGTCCTTAAAATTATGGTAGTCTCTCATTCAAAGCTGAAGTGGATGGTGAGCCTGAAAGTCACAAGGTCAGAATAGTGTTTCCTTTTTGCTAATAAGTGTATGTGATCTGGACCCAGATAAAAAAGTGATAATATAAACCTAGCCTTATACTTTTATGAAATTTATAGCTTGCTTTTCTCCATTATTGCATTTCTTGAGTTCAAATCTGGTTTTAGAAGCAGAATATAAACTTTAGGTAAAAATGTACAACCAAGAATGCCAGAACATGAGGTCAGGATAGCAAATATCTCCACGGCCACCATGTATTTCCCTCTGGTGCTCAGATAAGCCGGGATCATGGCCATCCAGACACTACAGAACAGCAGCATGCTGAAGGTGATGTACTTGGCCTCATTAAAACTGTCCGGTAATGTCCTCACCATGAAAGCCAGAAGAAAGCTGACAGCGGCCAGGAGCCCCATATAACCCAACATGGAGTAGAACCAGAGATCTGAGCCCTCATTACACTGAATGATGATCTTCCCAGGATAAGACTGATGGTCAAACTCTACATAAGGAGGAGACACCAACATCCAAATAACACAAATGAGAACTTGTACAGAAGAACACACCAAGACCACAGAATTAGAGACTTTGAGTGAGACAAATTTCACCCAGACACTGCCAGGTTTGGTGGCTTTGAAGGCAATACAGACTGTGACTGTCTTGGCCAGAACAGAAGAGACACCAATGGAAAAGAAGATCCCAAATGATGTCTGTCTCAGTAAGCAGGTTATGGCCACTGGACGACCAAGGAAGAAGAAGACACAGAGGAAGCCGAGCAATATGGAGACCAAGAGGATGAAGCTCACAGTCCGGTTATTGGCTTTAACAATTGGAGTGTCCCAGTAATAGATGAAGATTCCCAATATAAACAATGTTATAACACTAAGACATAAAGTAATTGACATAAAAACTGAAACCAAAATGTCCTTCTCATAAGAGAGAAACTCGTAGGTCTTGGGGATACATGTCACTTTCTTCTCATCAGGCCACTCTTCTTCTGGACATTTATGGCAGGTCTCACTGTCTACAATTACAGTAAAGAATATTAGTGGCTTCTATGGGAACTCTGTGTATAATATTAAAATATTATACATATTATACATATTGAATATTCTATCTATCTATCTATCTATCTATCTATCTATCTATCTATCTATCGTATATATAGTGGTGTGTATAGTATAGTATAGTATAGTATATATAGTGGTGTATACAGTATAGTATATATAGTGGTGTATATAGTATACAGTCATGGCCAAAAGTTTTGAGAATGATACAAATATTAATTGTTACAAAGTCTATTCCTTCAGTTGTTCTAATGGCAATTTGCATCTACTCCAGAATGTTATAAAGAGTGATCAGCTTAACAGCAATTACTTGCAAAGTCAATATTTGCCTAGAAAATGAACTTTATCCCCAAAAACACATTTCCCCATCATTGCAGCCCTGCCTTAAAAGGACCAGCTAACATTGTTTCAGTGATTGCTCCATTAACACAGGTGTGGGTGTTGATGAGGACAGGGCTGGAGATCAATCTGTCATGATTAAGTAAGAATGACACCACTGGACACTTTAAAAGGAGGCTGGTGCTTGGCATCATTGTTTCTCTTCTGTTAACCATGGTTATCTCTAAAGAAACACGTGCAGTCATCATTGCACTGCACAAAAATGGCCTAACAGGGAGGTGTATCGCAGCTAGAAAGATTGCACCTCAGTCAACAATCTATCGCATCATCAAGAACTTCAAGGAGAGAGGTTCCATTGTTGGCAAAAAGGCTCCAGGGCGCCCAAGAAAGACCAGCAAGCACCAGGACCGTCTCTTAAAAGTGTTTCAGCTGCAGGATCGGGCTACCAGCAGTGCAGAGCTTGCTCAGGAATGACAGCAGGCAGGTGTGAGTGCATCTGCACGCACTGTGAGGCGGAGACTCTTGGAGCAAGGCCTGGTCTCAAGGAGGGCAGCAAAGAAGTCACTTCTCTCCAGAAAAAACATCAGGGACAGACTGATATTCTGCAAAAGGTACAGGGAGTGGACTGCTGAGGACTGGGGTAAAGTCATTTTCTCTGATGAATCCCCTTATCGATTGTTTGCGACATCTGGAAAACAGCTTATTCGGAGAAGAGGAGGTGAGCGCTACCACCAGTCTTGTCTCATGCCAACTGTAAAGCATCCTGAAACCATTCATGTGTGGGGTTGCTTCTCAGCCAAGGGAATCGGCTCTCTCACAGTCTTGCCTAAAAACACAGCCATGAATAAAGAATGGTACCAGAATGTCCTCTAAGATCAACTTCTCCCAACCGTCCAAGAGCAGTTTGGCCATCAACAATGCCATGATATATAGTGGTGTATATAGTATCATATATATAGTGGTGTATATAGTATTGTATGTATAGTGGTGTATATAGTATTGTATATATAGTGATGTAGAACACTGGGCCTTGCAGTAACACGGGGAGTCTGCTGTGGTGGTGAAACAATAATTTGTCAGTATGCCACGCACATGGCAGGATTCACTCTTAGAGTTACTGCACATTTTATTTACTTGGCCAGTTATGGGAAGAAAACTGACCAAATAACTCAAGTGTGAAATGAGTCTTACACGTCAATGTTAGTGCAAGGTCTAAACAACCGTACAAAGGTTCAAGATCATATTATACCTTGAAATATTGCTCTCCTTTTAAATCTCCATCTGCTAATTCCACATAGATGTCTAAAGAATCTGTTCTAGTAAATGTTTATATAAGAAGAGCGGCATAGCAGCAGCATAAGGAGGCCACAGTGTGGCAAGGTGATATAATGTGGAGGTAGAAGCAGACATAGGAGGCCATACAGTGACTCAGTGGCAGAGTATGCAGGTAGCAGCAGCGTGATGATCCTACATGTACAATTTAGCTGTCCTCTTTGTAAACGGACACTAAAGGACACTACATGATGTCCCATTTAAAATCATGCAAATTGCAAACGGACACAGCTAGTGTCCAATGTTAAAATCTTCCGCGGACATTAGCATTAGAGATGAGCAAACACTAAAATGTCCGAGGTTTGAAATCCGATTCGAACAGACGCACACTGTTCGACTGTTCGCACGGATTTCAAACCCCATTATAGTCTATGGGGGAAATGTTCGTTTCAGGGGTACGCAACATTCGAAAAAATTATACTTACCAAGTCCACAAGTGACGGTCGGGCTGGATTCTCCTTGAAGTCTTCTCCCGGCGCAGCACCCCCGCAGCATCTTCCGGCTGGAATTCATTCTGCCTAGGCATCGGGACCTAGGCAGAGCCGACTGTGCATGCGCGGTCATGCGCGGACATGCGCAGTCGGCTCTGCCCAGCCCGACGCTTCAGCAGAGCCGACTGCGCATGCGAGAGCATGCCTGCGCATGCGCAGTCGGCTCTGCCTAGGCCGGATGCCTAGGCAGAGTGAATTCCAGCTGGGGGACGCTGCACGGAGAAGAGTTCTAAAGGTAAGAGAAGAACCAGCGTTGATTGGCAGAATGTATAGCATGTATAGAATGTATAGCATGTATAGAATGTATAGCATGTATAGAATGTATAGCATGTATAGAATGTATAGCATGTATAGAATGTATAGCATGTATAGAATGTATAGCATGTATAGAATTCTGCCAATCAACACTGGTTCTGCATCGAACCTTAAACTTCAAACAGCTAGTAGTGTTCGATCGAGTACGAGTATTTCGAATACCGTAGTATTTGATCGAACACCTACTCAATCGAACACTACTCGATTATCTCTAATTAGCATCGGACACTAGCTGTCGGACACCGACGCTAGTGTGAACCCAGCTTAAGAGCTAAATAAAATAATAAGAACCGTTTTAGGCTGATTCACACAAAAAACCTGCAGTTAGATCAGGGACGTTGATATCAGGGGTGCAACAGTAGCAGTCACTACCGGGCCCTATACATGAGGGGGCCCCAAAGTTCCATCTACCACAAAAAATATACCACTACCACAAGGACCCTAAAAGATTTTGCATTGTGGTCGTGGAGCAGGGTCCCCCGGTGGGCCCCGACCCCGACTGTTAATTCCTCATTTAGCTGCTGCAGATGCATTGTTCAGGGACCTGGACAGAATCCTGAGCAATGCATTTGCCTCAACACTTGGTGCCCCCATTAGCTGATGCAGAAGCTGTACATGGTGCCCTCACTATATATATATATATATATATATATATATATATATATATATATATAGACACCAGGTAAAGCTTCAGCATTAGCTAATGGCCACTTGTAATCCTCTCACTTATCTGTTGTAGCAATCGCTGCTTTCTTCCCTGTCCGTGCTGCCTGAACTTCTCCCCTCCCCCTCATAAACTATTGCCTCATCTCTCATATCGGAGCGTGTGGAGAAGACAGAGACAGTGAGTATATTCTTGTGGTAAAATATGTATGTTTAATATGTATATATGTGTGTACATTTGTTTAACCACTTTCGGACCGCCCATAGACTATATACGTCCGGGAAGTGGTTGCCTTGTTCTGCCAGGACGTACCTGTACGTCCATCAGAACACAGCAGCTGCACGGAGATCATGTAGCTGCTTTCACTAGGAGTCGGCTGTAACTTCAGCCGGAGCTCCCAGAGAGAAGACAGGGCAGATTTATTACCTCCCCTGCCTTCTCGATCACTGTGTATACAGCGCTCAATGAACGCTGTATACACGGCTATGGACCCTGCCATAAATCAGCTGCCCTCTGACCTGGCGGACACGTGATCCGGCCGGGAGCAGCGTCATGCAAGAGCTGCTGGG